>NC_086059.1:13962354-14267151 GCF_947568885.1 Cydia strobilella | reverse complement strand
TACCCCCCAAAAGTGCCCCATGTTTAAAATTCATTTGTTTACGTTACATGTCCTTTTTTGGGTCACAAACTTACATGTGTGCACCAAATTTCAACTAAATTGGTCCAGTAGTTTTGAAAAAAAATAGGCTGTGACAACGGACAGACAGACAGACGCACGAGTGATCCTATAAGGGTTTCGTTTCGTTCGGGGGTCCGTTTTTTTCCTTATGAGGTACGGAACCCTAAAAATAAATATTATATCTGATTTCGATTTTATTTTAAGATAAAGCGTGCTTAAGCAGAACTTTGTCAACATTTAAAACAACTTGGAGAATAATGTTTTTGAACTTGGCATGGATCTCATTGTCAGTTGATTTACCGGCGTAACAATTGCTTGCGTGAAAGCAAACACGTTTAAAGAACAGTCTGTTAATCTCCATACTAAGTCGTACAGAAGCAAAAGCTTGGATTTAAAACAATTAAAGATTGAAACTATTGGCTCCTAGGTTTTAAATACCTTAAATAAAATTACTAAATAACTTCTTAGCTTTAAACAAGTTTGGGAACAAATCAAATTATTTTATTAAATATTTTGATTTGTGTTGTTTAAGTCTAAGATGGCATATAGTCGAGAAATTCGGACGGGCACCGTCGTGGCGGGGTGACCTAGGGGTTCATGGCGTTAGCCGCGATAGCTAAAGACGCCGGTTCGAATCCGGCCTTCACCACTGGAGGGCTTCGTCACTTTTTCTTTAATATATGACATCTATTACAGTTTCTTAGCTTTAGTCCAAAACGCAGACATATTCGCAGACAAGTGGCCGTCCTTACAAAGTAGTGTCAGGATTTTTTTAAACTCTATGTAACTTTGTAATATGTATGTTTAATTTAAGTTCCTAGAGATAGGTACTCGTAGTTTGAAAAATGTATACATGTACACTGATACTGAATGTATACTGACTATGTATTAACAGTAAAGTGTCTTGGCATAGGTCGCTGTAAACTTATACTTGTGTTTGTTTGTTTGAATAAAGAATAAAAACTAGCATATTAAAAACACACATGTCTTGCAATGCATTTCGCAATCCCCCTATTCCCACTGTGTCAGGGAGTCGGCCGCAGAAACGCCGAAACAACACCCTTCGGCCAAAACTCCTGCTTGGCGATGGTAGCTAGAGAAGATAGACGTTCAGCCGGAACCCTCATCATCATCATGTCAGCCGATAGGCGTCCACTGCTGGACATAGGTCTCCCCCAAGGCTCGCCACTCCGACCGATCCTGTGCCGCTAGCATCCACCGAATTCCCGCGACCTTCACCAGGTCGTCGCTCCATCTGGTCGGAACGCTTACCACAAAAGAATTGAAATTCGCATTGTGTCGAGATTCCAACTTCGCGACCCTCGACGAATTCGGACTTGACTCGTACATACTTTATGATATCATCGGCCTTCGTAAGGGAGTGTAAACGGGACACACATATATATATATATATACATACAGCAGCGTCAACGGTGTTGCAGGACGCAGCAAATGGTTGGGTCCAGTCGTTGCGCGGTAACGCTTTTGACGAGCTGGCTTCCTTCTCTTCTTCACCTTCTTGAAACCATCCTCGTGATCCTTCCCGCCGCCTTCGTGAACCTGTTCACAAGGATCCACCAGAGCCGGCTGTGGTGGATCCTTGTGAACAGGTTCACGAAGGCTCTGTATCTGTACCCCTTTCTTCGGCCGCTGCACGCTGCTTAGACTTGGATGAAACTATAAATAGTAAAAACCGTAAATAGTTATTTGTGCAACTAGAGAGGAAAGTTGGTTTTGCTTGCGAGTGTTGATTTTGCAAGTAAGCGAAAGATTCTAAGTTAGAATCTTGAGCGTAGCGAGGGACTTGAAACACGAAATATAAAATAACTGCTTTCGTGTGACACATATAATTTTTCACCTCAGTAGTGAGAACATATTAAAGGTTAAAATGTATTTCGAATTTGAAGTATGAACTGTATGAAGTGGCAGTTCACATTAAAAAGCTACTTTGTTTCACTCCCTGGAGTGAGGAAAGTCGCACTTTAAATGATGATTAACAATCTTAATACGTATTTGTCTCTGGTTGAAGAGAACTTGACCTACATTTATACATTTAAGCTCTTTTTGGCATTGCTCATGCTCGTATTTTTCCTGTTTACATATATTTTAATTTAATAGCTGTGGTAAAGTACTTACTAAGTATAATGTTTATTTACTTGAACTTGATTTACCTCTTTTTTCAACCGTAAACAAATAGGTACCTTTCTAGAACTTTTATCATGGAGACTACCTATATATAAAGGAGCCAAATCTCTATGTATGAAAAGTGTCCATCAAAAAACATTAATTAGGCGCGCCACCATACACCGAAATACTACCAAAAATAACCTACGTAATTTGGTCGGGTTATTTGTTGCCTTATATGGTTCATGTTATACTCATGTCCCAGAGCCTAACTAGCGCCACCGGAGAGATTAGGAACTATTATTTAAAGCTGAAAGCGGTCACTTTTGCAACAATTCTGCCATAAGAGATTGGCATCCTTTCTATACCATCCATAACTTTTATAATGATCGAGTGACAGGTATGACAGTTAGGTATTTAATGGGGGGTAACCACACTTCGGGACTTAAGCTAGCCATACACGCACGGATTTGCCTGAAACATGTGTCTGGCGGACACATCCGTCAATGTGTGGCGAGAAATAGACATAGATGGGCAGCGGACAAGTCTGTGTCTATTTCTCGCCACACATTGACGGATGTGTCCGCCAGACACATCTTTCAGGCAGATCTGACGGGCAAATCCGTGCGTGTATGGCTAGCTTTTAATTATTATTTTTATTAGAAAATTAGCGATAATTAAATATAGCTAATTTTTGGCATTAACAGAGTCACAATCAAGTGTTTTGTATTACCAATTTGAAGTCACCTGTATAAAACAAAGTCTGGTTTGTTACAACACTTAACTCGATAACGGCTGGACCGACTTTCATATATGATTTTTGATTTGTTAGAGGTGTACCCCGAATAGCAGAATAACTATAAAAATATTGGAGAAATTAACTAGGAAAAATTATAAAAGAAATATTTTTCCCATACAAAGCCGAGCCGAGTCGATCAACGAGCCGAGCGAGATGAGTTGAGTTGTACTGAACCGAGTTGAGATACATTTATTCTTGATAATCCCAAACATGTACGAAGCTACGTAAACAACCCAAATTACTAAATTCACGCAGACGAAGTAGCGGCCAAAAGTTACTAAATAATAATTATTGATTATCGGAGTTAATTAGAAATATTAGAATACCTACCTGTTTCTCCGACATTATTGTTTGATCTAGGAAGTAAGTTTATTCTATTGGTTAATTTAATTTCTTACACACTAGATATTTATTTATTTAATACAATTCTGGTTAAACGGCATTACAGCAAAAACCAATGCGCCGAGAAACTTAAGCTAACAGAATATTTCATAGGCGGTTTTCTGTGATTTCATTTCAAGAAAAATATAACATTAAACTTTACTTATCTTATACGGTTACATATATCTTTGGTATGTATCTATGGTAAGGGCCTTTGGTGCCTAAAAAAATTATATTTGATTTGATTTGAATAAAGATTGAATGAATTATTTGTCACTAGCTGCGTACATTGATTTTAATGGTAACTTCGCTTTTTAAATCTTGAGTAGCTTTACACATCACATCGGTAAGAAAATAAACGGACACGGAGGTAAAATAAAAATCAATAGTCTATGTAAAATAGTTTATTAATACTTTTATCTTAAAATACAAAGGCAATAAAGAGCACCGGAGCAATAAGCCGTGTCTACACTACAGTGATATAAAGCGAGTTAGGACTCATTTACACCGAAATTCTGACATACAGTCTGGCAAAAAAAAAGGAATTAAAAAGTGGCAACACTGTAGTGTCGTCCCTTTCAAATCAATCTAAGAAAAACGGGACGACACTATAGTGTTGTCATTTTTTAATTTTTACTCTTTTTTTACTGTAGTTGATTGGACATAGTTTGGCCAGGGACTGTCTCATTTAAAACACAGATAGAGAGAATCACACATGATGAAATATGAATCAAATATGATGAAAAATATTGTGCGTCACGGGCAGGAAGGGGATAACAAACTCGAATCGTTAAATACGTAATAATGAAGTCCTAAAAATACCAGTTAATATGATGCCTTTTTATGAATCAACCCCGACCAATGACAAGTAGGGTAAATCGTCAATACTGGCCACTTTATACAAAAAAAAACGGACAAGTTTGACGACCGGTCTGGCCTAGTGGGTAGTGACCCTGCCTGTGAAGCCGATGGTCCTGGGTTCGAATCCCGGTAAGGGCATTTATTTGTGTGATGAGCACAGATATTTGCTCCTGAGTCATGGGTGTTTTCTCTATGTATTTAAGTATTTATATATTATATATATCGTTGCTGAGTGCCCATAACACAAGCCTCCTTGGGCTTACCGTGGGACTTAGTCAATCTGTGTAAGAATGTCCTATAATATTTATTTATTATTATTTATTTATTTATAAGTGCGAGTCGGACTCGCCCACCGAGGGTTCCGTACTTTTTAGTATTTGTTGGTATAGCGGCAACAGAAATACATTATTGAAAATTTCAACTGTTTAGCTATCACGGTTGATGAGATACAGCCTGGTGACAGACAGGCGGACAGACGGACAGAGGAATCTTAGCAATAGAGTCCCGTTTTTACCCTTCAGGTACGGAACTCTAAAAATGAATTCTATTCACTCATACACAGAATTCATTTTAGAATAAGGTTTCAATAACTGGCCGCCCTTCGATAACTAGCCACCTATACCCGTACCATGAGTCACAGTCAAAACTGACATATACGTCTACGTAATTTACTTTTCCCCTCACTAGCTCGGAAAGCCGTCTTTTATCCTTTAAAACAAGCGGGGAAAAACGCATTTTATCCACTAGTGGGGAAAGTAATTTGACCTTGGATGGAGCGTGTTTAAGTAGCTTGACAGATAACAAAACGTAAAACGCTCATAATAATGGTTCGTTCCATAATAATTATCATTAAATAAATGGTTTGAGAATCTAATAAAAAATACCAGATTTAGCTTTATTTATTGATTTTAAGTCGTAAACCTTAAAATTCCATAATAAACGTTTGTTTATTAATAATTATGTTAAATATAATTCTGAACGCACAAGTTAAGTCGCTGCAATTTCAAAACGCATCATTGACATTTCATACGTCAGAAATGTCAACATTGTCAACAAAAATTTACTTAAAAACTTCTCACGTAAAAGTACAGAATTTCCAGTTTTTTGTTATAATATCGTAAAAAAATGAGTGATTCCAGTGATGAAGATGATCTAACGCCTGTGGATGTTGCACTTTCCTCGGTATAGTGAGGGGAAAAGTTTTGTGTTACACACGGGTGCAAATGTATTTTACTTCTCGTGTGTTAAAACACCCGCTACGCTCAGGATTCTATTTTAGAATCACTCGCTTCGCTCGTGGTTCAACTATAGAATCCTTTCGCTTGCTCGTGTTTCAATTCCACACTCGAGGGTAAAATACAACTTTGCACCCTTGTATAACAAATAACTATTCTATACATCTCGCTCGCACTAATATATCAGTACGAGCGAGATGCATAGAAAGTAAGTTACGTTCACGCTAGCTTTTATGTCAATGCCGAACTGATGGTAGCCGTACTTATACTAAAATGAATTCTGTTTATAGGTAAATAGAATTCATTTTTACTATAAGGTGGCCAGTTATTAAACAGTGGCCAGTAATTGACGAATTAACGTCAACTTTTTATTTACATAGTAATAAAATAACGATAATATTTGGTCCACCATCAAAATCAACCCCTACAAACTATACACAAAATATACTTTTACATAATAATGAGTGATTTATTAATAACATTGACATTTGCAATACAAATATTTGAATGACTCACCACGTGATGGCTCTTTAGGAACGACCATTAGTGTTTTTTTCCTTGCATTTATATTAGCCGAAACAATTTGACACTAGTTGTCACTTTCCAACACTATTTAACACTTTCCAACACTAGTTGACACTTCTTCATTAGCAATCAGTATTTCTTGACACTATCAAACATTGTTATATTGAAATAAAACTATGAAAACGGATTATATCGCGTATATTGAATTTATAATACATCCCGACGTTTCGAACTCTTTACAGCGTTCGTGATCAACGGGTGACTGACGCGCGGTAGGTGACGCTGTAAAGAGTTCGAAACGTCGGGATGTATTATAAATTCAATATACGCGATATAATCCGTTTTCATAGTTTTATTTCATGAGTAACTATCGCGGTAACCGAAGACAATATCATTGTTATATTGTTAACACTAGTCGATAGCTATTTTTGACATTAGCTGTCAATAGTAGATATTTTCCCACTCTTAGGTCTAAAAGCGGATAAAATGATGTTAGTAGAGGCATCACACACGGATCTTAAATAAATTTGAATATCTGTGACTGGATTTTTGTTAATTATTTCAGATCGAATATGTTATGGTTAAGGAAATATTTCAGTTACCATACACAATGATCAGAGTATAAGCATTTAGATTCTTAATTTAAGAATTCTTTGCGATGTTCCCTAACGATTCTATCCTAAACAATATTCTTTTCACATCACCTATTTGGAAAACTGCTTTTTCTACCCTGCTTAGAGGGATCAAATGAGCACTTTCCTATTTTTTTGGACACGATTTTTTTGCGTACTATTTTTTTTAGCTTAAATTATATTACTTATTTAACATGATAATTTCCTCATAGATGATGTGAAAAGCAGTATGTGTCACATGGTAGCAAAATTATTTCCACCTTGGGCGTTAGAACTACACAGGATTCAACGTACGCCCTCGCCGTAAATATGTAAATTTGCTCCCTTGTGACACAATCTACAATTCTAAACAGTCCTATATTTACGCCCAAATGGAATCATTTTCTATTGAGCAACTATCTATTTACAATTAACAATTACATGTTAGTCAACATTAAAATTGCCCGCCTAATGGTTTTTCTTTGTCCAGAATCCAGATCCAACAACAATTTAAATGAGAATTAATGTTTAACTTTAAAAGGTAAATAAGAGGAAAGTGGACCTTAAAAAGCAAATGGCCGATTTTTATTTTTTGGTTATCTATTTTCTTTAGTTTTGAAAACAATTTGGCTGGTTGAGGAGCTCTATCTAATTTTCCCTTGAGTTACCAAAGTACAATACGGTTTCAAGTTCAAATATACTTTTTTCATGTAGGCCTAGCAACAAGCACTTATGAATGGTAAGTATTATGAACATATACAGGGTAGCTAAAAATAAGTGCATTTCCGTTGCCAGGGAGGTTTTGGGATTATACTGAGCAACTTTTACTATGGGACCAACTACGAAATCGGGAAAATAATTTTTGCCCTACCATACAAAATGGACCAGCCAAAATGTATGCTCAAGCGAAATTTTTTTTTGCGATTTTGGGGTTGGTCCTATAGTAAAAGTTGCTCAGTATAATCCCAAAACCTCCCTGGCAACGGAAATGCACTTATTTTTTAGTCACCGTGTATATTATCTTAAGCAATTTATTGATGTAAATATTATTCCATAATAATATTGAATTATTAACTCAAGAGGAAGATTTTTAGGACATACTGTGTTACTGTGATATTGCGCTTATATTGTACAGAATAGGAAACTATCTCCTATAATATTTACCTACTCATAAATGTAGCACGCACTATTGTTAATATTCTCCAGATAAGGAAGGGCGCAGGGCAAAGGCTTTTAAAGCTTAAAGGGAGGTTCCAACCAGGGACCGGCCCGCTATCCCTTATCGGGGTTTTATAAGGGTATTGCATAAGGCTTAACTCACCATACCCTTTGCCAGACGAAACCCTTTGTTTTGCTTTTAAAAACCCTTATATAAAGCTACCACATTTGAGTAATCGGTAGCCCAAATACCCTTACAAAACCCTTATCATCCGCTCACCAACACCTTGCATATTGCTTATAAGGGTTAGCCTTATAAAGGGCTTCCCTTTTAGCATATAAGCGTGCTAATTTAAGTCGTCTACCTTGTTCATAAAGCACACATTACTTCGAATCCGAGCGATCGTCGGCGGCGACGGCGGCGTTCTTTGACTAGGCACGTATTTTCTTTCCTTTTCATACAATACCGTAGATATATACTAATCCTGTCTCTTTCACGCAAAGGGAAACCTTTATAAAAAGCGCTTAAAGATAAGGGTAACCCTTATTAAGAGCTAGCCTTATTTTTGGTTAGCTTTTCGGTAAGGGTTAGTCAAAGGTAAGGGTATGAATGGGCTTGCAGTTCAAAAGGGAAAGTCTTTCAATGTGTTAGCCGTGTTTAAGTGTCGCCCATTGAAAGGGTTTTATCGCGGAAAGGGTTGTCCGGTCCCTGGTTCCAACCACTAATTTTAACAATCTCAGTTAAAGAAAATAAACATTTTTTTTTTTGATCTCCACCAAATTAGAAATCTGACGAAAAAAATCGACAACAAAATAAAAATCAGCCCAAATAAGAGTCTTCTACTATCCTCTTAATGACTAATACTTTCCATATAAATAATATCATTAAATGAACAAACATAAAATAGTGTTAAATAAACAGCAATAAGTACATAAATGTTATTATAATACTTAGGATGAATGAGTCCTAAAGTTTATATTTAATATTTAACTTTAAATAGCTATAACCTTGTTACTTCAATGTAACAATTGCTTTTTTTTTACTAGCCTATTATGGTGTCCCACTGCTGGGCAAAGGCCTCTCCCCTTGTCTTCAACGACTCCCGATATAGTGCCTCCGGCCAGTTGTTGCTTAAAATTTTAAATTTCGTGTGATATAATTGATATCAATTGTTGATGCCCAATATTCCAGGGAACATATATATGTTCCCTGGAATATTTGGTGTATAATTAATAATTTAAATTCAGTACATGAGAAAATTAAACACATAAGTGAAAAGCTTACAATCCTTTTAATTCTTACATTTCACACACCCACAGTGAGTTGATTTGACAAGTTGAGTTACGATCAACGTCTTCGTAAAATGCAAGAACTAAAGGTAAAAAACTTAGCTACAGATTTACTTCCATGTAGTTGTATACAATTTACAAAAACACATTAAATAAGTTTCTTTGACATTACAAATATTTCTAATTAATAATTATATTTCAACCCTTTACCAGGCATAGTATGATTTATCAACCACATACGCGCCAATAGAATTTCAACTTTAGCATTCCGATTTAAGGTTCAAATTAGATTGCACTTTCGTGAAATGTGACTTGTATTTAAATGAATCATTAAAGCTGGATTAATTGGAATATATTTGGATTTTTTGCAAAAACCTTGTAGATTGGTGCGACCTGGAAAAGTTTGATAAATTACTTTACATTGACAACTACTTCTAATTAATCTTCATAAAAAATTGATTTTAAGTGGTCAGAATTCAAGATTATTCAAACTTCCTTAGTAAATAATAAGTCCGCAAACCTTGCGTCATATTATATATTCTCCAAATACGGAACTACTTTCCAAACAATTGACAATTACATACAAGAGGAGCTCGAACTAAGTTTTTTTACCTTTATATTAAATTTGATATATATTATGATAATATATATTATGATAAATGTTGAACTATAAACTACTAAATGTCACATAAATTGATAATCACATTTTCACACTTTGAACGCTGAAATACTTGTGCTCTTTCGATCACTTCCAAAACGCTCAATATACTTTTAAACATCTCATAATACCTCTCTACTAACCGTAGAAAATCTAGATCATAATTATTAATTAAATTACTATCTTACAAACAAAGGAATACAATTTTTTGCAAAACATTAGGGCCTCAAATTTTACCGTTAAAGTAGATAGGTTTAACGCCATCTTTCAGTTTTGTAACCACAATAGTTTACGCTAAGTACTTTATATACCATATTATTCCTTTGTGTACTCACTAGATGCTTAAGGCAAATACATGATGCAAAAACTTGCATGAGAACACCCACCGTCTCTTTCGTTCTCGCACCGTCCATAGTGTTTTGTTGTTTTTGTCCCATCCACTCTTAACTATGGGATAAAAAGAATAACGAAACACCATAAATGAGAATTTAGCCAGTGTCCTACTTAGCCGAGTTATTATATTGTGGTCGGCCGGCCAGCTCGAGCAGGTACCGGTCCGGGTGCTCGATCCAGTCGGCCGCTGACAGCTTCACCTGCACAACATCACAACACAACACTGACTAACATAGAGTAACTTATACTAGAGCGGTACTGTCATACTAAATTTTGTAACCCCAGTAAATTCACTGCCATCTGTCGACACACTTTAAAACTAAAAATGAAGAGTTATAAAAATACGATAAAATGTATTTAAATATGGATAAATGATTTTTTTTATTTGCATTAATTATTTTTATGATTATGACCCATGTTCTTTCACTGATATGAGTTAAAATTTTTAAATAACAAACGAAACCGTCAACGCCATCTATACGACAGTAAGCCAAAGCTAGTAGCGCCCTCTGAACGAGAATCAAATTTTCTTGATTTTCGAGGCACGTTTTTTCCTTAGACCGTATCCATCTATTACGGAGTTATATCTATCTTTGCTGACTAATGACTATGTGCCAAGTTGGTGGTGGGGTGACGAGCGACGCCAACGCATATGGAGAATATATGAAGTTTTTAGCATATCTTCATACTATTTGCCAGCTGCCAACTGTCAACTAAGCAATGTGTCCCACACCCACCAGGGCGGCAGGGGCGTGGCTAGAGGATATGGCGCCCGGGGCAGTCACCAAATATGCGCCCCCTGACGACTGACAAGTTTCCCTGCTGCTGCCTTTTGCCCATTTTGGCGCCCCCCTTGGATGGCGCCCGGGGCACTTGCCCCCTCTGCCCCCCCCCCCTAGTTACGCCACTGCCGGGCGGTGTCATAGTCATGTACGAAACGAAGATGTAGTACATGACGAAACATTTATTTTAAAATGACGAAATGTTTAAGTGACAATCATGCCAACGTAGTAAAAAAAACCGGCGAGTCAAGACTCACGCACCGAGGGTACTTTTTAGTATTTGTTGTTATAGCGGCAACAGAAATACATCATCTGTGAAAATTTCAACTGTCTAGCTATCAAGGTTCATAAGATACAGCCTGGTGACAGACAGACGGACAGCGGGGTCTTAGTAATAGGGTCCCGTTTTTACCCTTTGGGTACGGAACCCTAAAAACAAAAGAAATCACAAATCAATTGTTCAGTGGAAATTGTTAAATTTCTTGGCACAACTAGTCCTTATAAAAATATCTAGTAAACATAAGTGACGATTAGTGTATATGAAGTGTAAGTTAGTGCATAAAAGTGTCGAGTAGTGTTGACAATACTGTAAAGTGATTATTAGTGTTTAGAGTTACCTGTCGTTGCCTCTCAGCTTCTCTCACTTGCCACTTTTTCACTTCGAGCTGAATTTCTCTTGAGGCCTGGTCGCCGCAGCCCCACACCTACAATTTGAAAATGTTATTTTACAGTACATATGGTGCTACTTTCTCGCACTAGTGCGTAAAGAGCACTTTTCGTGCATATGTCGAAAGTTTAAAGGGCCATATGTACTGTAAAACGTTGTACGATGCACGTGCGAATAGGTAATTCGCAACTCGTGTCGATTTAAAACACTGCCTGCGCTCGTGTTTTAATTTATCGCCACTCGTTTCGAATTTCCTCTTTTCCGCACTTGTATCGTAAATAACTATTAATTTACTTCTCAATTCGACTAGTGTTTAGAATAAACTCCAAAAGATATAATAACAAAAAACTTATGTACAGTAACCGTACCAAGAGTTAGACACTGACACATTCGCTAACGTCCGCGTAACTTATTTTCTATACATCTCGCTCGCACTAATAGGGAGCGTGCATAAACTGTAGGGGGCAGCACAGGAGACGTCAGATTTTTGGCGCGAGGCGTAAATGTGTAGTTTATGCTTCCAAAGTAGCCCACAAGATGGCAGCACTTGCTTTGGCATGAAGTGTAAATGTACATGTGATGTACATGTTTATGGTTCCGATTCAGGCCACAAGATGGCAGACCCTCCAACGCGCACGGTCCCTATATGCCAGTACGTGGTAAGGGTTCTGCAAACTTGTGGAAAACCCTCCACTATGATGAGCAGAGACTAGCGCGAATCAGAATTAAGTAAGAGGAACAGGTGTCCACACACGCTTTTATTTATTAAAAACAAAGTTGTGTTCAGAGTATGGATTCATCCATTAATTACGTCACACGAATTTCTAGGTTTTTTGACCCCTCCCCCCTCCTTGTCACACTTGGTCACATTTGGCAAACCCCTCCCCCCTGGTGTGACGTCACATTTTTTTTATGAAATCGGCAAATAGAATTAAGTATTTTAACTATAAAACTCCCGTGAGATTCAAACATATTAGATTATTCACGTCAGTCACTCACGTATTATTAAGTCGAATAGCAGACATGTTGTTGTTTGTGTTGTTGTGTGTGTCGCCGCGCCCTCGACCAGTGAAGACGTGTCGTGTCTCCGTGAAGACGGTCCTCGTAAATTGGACCGAAACATGTCGAGCTATTCGACTTAATAATACGTGAGTGACCCGGTTTAAAATAATCTAATAGAATTAAATATTATTAATATTTTATCAAAATATTTTTGACCAAAGAAATATTAGTAATTTTATAACCCAAAACAGATTAGGAAAGAAAATTAAACGATTAAAAACGATTATCGTTCCAAACACTAGTTATTTAATTGTACAGCGAATTTAATCATT
This sequence comes from Cydia strobilella, assembly GCF_947568885.1. Lineage (NCBI taxonomy): Eukaryota > Metazoa > Arthropoda > Insecta > Lepidoptera > Tortricidae > Cydia > Cydia strobilella. Next base: position 14,254,273 of record NC_086059.1, on the reverse strand, counting down.
TAAAAAAGTTGAGAGAGAATGTGACGTCATAAAGTTTGTGTCTCCCCCCTTCCCCTTGTCACAACATGTCACATTTTCTTTACCCCCCTAAACGTGTGATGTAATTAATGGATGACCCCTATTTTGTAGAGCTACTCCAGCTGACTGTACTATAGTATAGACTAACCTCAATCGCTCGCAACGAATAAGGCACGCTGTTAAAAGACATCTTGTCGAAGCCCTCTTCGATGACGAGTAGAGGCTTGCGAGGGTCGCTGCCCGCGCGCAGGCCCTTGGGGTAGCCGCGGATGGAAGTGTTCAGGTAGATCATTTTAGGCGCGTGTTCCACTATTGAGAACCTGGAATATTTAGAAAAAGATGTATCCAAACCAAAGTTATGAGGGTTCAAAAAAACGACTAAGCGCTTCGAGAATAGGTAGTGCCCTTGCGCTTCGCTTTGCTCGTCTTGGCGGGGGCACTACCGTGCCCCCAGATTCAGTAAATAGTTTATATGAGTACATAATTATAATTGAAGTTTTTAACGTGCAAAAACGTTTCGAACGATGATATTAAGCTTAGAATAAATTTAATAATGGAAAAATTACTGCCTCGGTTGATCCAGAGGCCGCGAGTTCAAGTCTCACCCAAGACAGTAACTTTTTCCACTTTTAAGTTTATTTAAAGCTACATAATAATAGCGTTTGTGTGCTATCGAATGACAAATATAAGATAATAATTAAGTAGAAGCACCGCTGTTAAAATTTGAAGCCAACCGAGCCAAAACGTTACCTTACAATATCGAAATTCTAAAGCTATGAAATTACTATTTATGTTAAGATTGTTTTTTCTTCTTTTTTTGTTTATAGTATCACATAATAAATAACCGAGTAAAGTAGGATTAAAAGTCCGAGTTAGAGGTTACTTTGGGAATTAATTGTATCGAGGGAAGTGTCATAATTCGTGTATCGGAAGCTATGTTGTTAAAGATAATATAGTCAAGAACTATATATATTTTTTCCACGTCTACGAATATCAACGCCTCTTAGAAAAACATGATCATATAAGGAGATTTTTCGCCTTCTGGCTCGGGTTCCCTGAGCCCTTAAAAGAAATTTTGCTTAAATCTTAATTCTCATCCAAATGTGTCGTTTTCAATCAAAAGGTAGCACACTGTCGCTTGCCATAAGGACGCTCTCACAGGTTATTCGTATAAAGATACAATCCAATTTCGTCCCTATGGTAAGCGACAATGTGGTACCTTTTGATTGAAAACGTCACAAATAGTAAATTAAGGAATTTATCTGCATAAATCAAATTTAATATGATCAATAATGTAATTCGGAAGAATATTGATTTGCGATAAGAAAAACTATCGCCGTGAGTACTTCCTAGTCATCGTTCGACTTTGCCTCGACCACAGAGGCCTCGACTGTTCAAATAATTTAAGACAAAAGGTGCATAATTATCATATTTTCACGGTTCTTAACTTTTTGTGCTAATACTGCAATGTTCTGCCACCAGAGTGCAGCACTAGCCTTTTTAGTAAACCATAGAGTAACTTTTACATACTGTACCTTCAACACCTTTTTGACAAGTTTTCAAAGAATAAAATATGACATTGATGCATCAAGGCGCTTTGTTTACAGAGGACCTACCGGGAAACGCGAATCCGAAATTTCGCTATCTGCCTCTTTGCCGCTCGAATATGCAAGAGTGAGAGATAACGAAATTTCTATTTTCTTGTTTCGCGATAGACCCTCAGATTGTGGTAGTGGGGTCCTGGCGCCCCCTACGCAGAGTTTCGCGTAATATTCCCTGTTGAGGATCAAAGCAAAAGAGCGATTTGCTTAGAAATTAATCTTACGTGGGGAACAGCTGTATGAGGGCGCAGTCGGGCGTGCCCCAGTACTGGTGCGTGTCGCGCCACTCCTGCGGACACGCCAGCACCACCTTCAGGTCCTCGCCACCGGCCACCACCACCAGCGTTGGGCCCCTGGCAAATATATGGAAATATTACATTGTGCAACGTGGGGGGGTAAGTGAAATATTGTACGAAAGTCTAATATATTCACGACAGCCGCAGGCCGCCGCAACAATATTCTTACCCCCGAAGTTACACACATTTTTCATCACACTTGCAAAGAAAAAATTAATTTTTAAGCGAAATAACTCTTAAATACGGTGACATTTCAAACATTTGTCCTATGCCAATCTCTTATGGCAGAATTGTTGCAAAAGTGACCGCTTTCAGCTTTAAATAATAGTTCCTAATCTCTCCGGTGGCGCTAGTTAGGCTCTGGGACATAAGTATAACATGAACCATATAAGGCAACAAATAACCGGACCAAATTACGTAGGTTATTTTTGGTAGTATTTCGGTGTATGGTGGCGCCGCCTAATTACTGTTTTTTGATGGACACTTTTCATACATAGAGATTTGGCTCCTTTATATAGTATCCATGATTTGTCCGCCATTTTGAATTTTTTTAGCAGTTTAGGCATCGGAGGTACAGACCCATCGGTATTCAGCCACTATTGAAAAATATTTGAAAAGGCTATTAAATTAATCAAATTAAATATTTTAAAGCATAAACAAAAAAATAATAATTTGTAAATGTCAGTACCACAATACCATACACTGGCGAACAGTGCGTCCGGCGTCGTACCTGTAGTTGAGTGTGTGGTGTAGGAATCTGTTAGCGCCGAGCCCGTGCTCGTTGGAGTTGTACAGCGGCGCCCAGTGCGACGGCAGCGCGCACACCAGCCGCGCCAACCACGCTGTTGACGCGAGGGCACCTGCTGCAAATAACGACCGTCAAAACTTATAAAAGCTTATAGTGGTCCAGGCAGGAGGAGTGAGGCAAACAGCGGTCAGTCTTATAATGAATATTTATTGTAATAAATTGTCGCCTTATATAGTATTTCCATACTTTATTAAAAACAGAAAGATAGGTATCCTAGAACTGTAGAATTTAATCTACCCTTTTACGTAAATCGCGCCTCTAACGATAGCGATGGCATGTCTTCTATCCCGCTCTCGATCGCCGGATACATGAAGTGGGTAGTGGAAAATACAGCAATTCAGGATTACCCTTCCGCGGAGCATCTCACTATGTTGCTGTTGAGAGTAGCACGCCCTGTCTTCTATCTCGCTCCAACCGTTGAATAAATACAAGCGCGCCGCCTGCGCGCGCTTCAGTTGCGCCCGGCCGTCGATGCGAACGCATGTCCCATAAGCTTGATTATTTAAAATTGATACTAAACACCGACTAACACATGACAGTCATGACAACATAAAAGGACAGCTATTCATTGTAAATGAAAAGAAAATGGGAGTTAACAATTAATAAGACATTAGCAATACAAGTATAGGTATTCTGGCCCCTATTTCAGCACGGTGACAGATGCGACAATTAGCCTCATGCATGAAGTTTATATTTGAACGAAATATGTTTTATTCGGATGTTTGTTACCGTTATATCATGTTACAAATGCATTTCCGTTTTTAAATTACCATTTAATTACTTAAAATTATAAATAAAAAGTACAAAAATTTTCCCGCGAAAAGCTAGTGAGCGAAACGCTCGAAACGCCACGTGACGTCACGCGTTCGACAGATTAGTGTCATTAGTAGCAAACGTCAGTTGGGCCGCCCAACGTGTGACGTCATCACGCTCTGTCGAATTCGCGCCAAAAATTATGAGCGTTTCAACCGCTCAAAAATTTTCAATATTTTAAATATTTTTTAATAAAATAATGTTAAGGTTTACAAAAGTATTTTTATCATTTCCGGTGTTCCAACGATATAAAATATGAATCCAAAAATAAAAATAAATTCATGCATGGAGCTAATTGTCGACACTGTTACTGACGTCTCAGGCCTCCATAGGCTACGGTAACCGCTTACCATCGGACGGGCGGTGTGCTTGTTTGCCACCAACATTCTAATTTAAAAAAAACTACATTGTATGTACAATAAATAAGTATTTATTTTGCGAAGCTAATGATTGTCACGAAATTACGACACAGAACTCATTTCCTGTCAAGAATTATCGAAAATTCTTTTAAATCTTGTGACAATTGTCATCATCGTCATCATAATCTTACCTGTTTTTTTGCCGATATAATAAAGATTTTTTAATAATACAATGATGGTGGCAAACAGGAATAAGGCCCGCCCGATGGTAAGCAGTAACTGTAGGCCATGGATGCCTGTGACGTCAGCAACAGTGATGTTTTATAATTGTCGCACCTATCACCGTGGTGAAATAGGGGCCTGGTCTGGTCAACCATTGCTGGTCCTTATTGAATGGCTTTAAATACAAATTCAATTTTGAGTTTTGAGTGAGAGTAGCCAAAATGGTTAGCCAATGGCCAGACAATATTATGTTTTCCAAAAACCTAGACAAATTGTTTAGTGAAATGCAGCATAAGTAATTAAGGGGAAAGGGGACGGCCGGTTCTCCATACAATTACAAACGTAGTCCCCATTTTCCTCTATAGATATTGACATTATGGAAAATATTTTTATCATATATTATTGTTGCGCTCTCTTGTGTCAGAGGCCAAAATCTTTTTTGGGTCACTCAGCCAGTAGAGTATGCCCCTAAATTTGACTTTTTTAGATTTTTTGATTATTGTAAAAATTAGGAGCGAAAAACAGATTTCATACAAATTTTTAAATGCTCCTAACTCTTGTAATAACTAAAAGTTCAAAGAAAATAAAACTTAGAGGCATGGATGTAGTTTATATACAACAAATTGTATCAAAATATTTTCAAAAATGTTAATATCCAGAAAGGAAAACGAGAACTACGCTTGTATGACGCACGGGTCCTCCACTTTCGCCTTAAGTAGGTAAGTATAGTCGGTGCCCTAACATAAATATCCACTTTTCTATATAGCACAGGGATGTTGCGAATATTAGCATCCGCATCCGCAACCGCGAAACTTACGCATTATTTTTAACATCCGCATCCGCATCCGCATAAAATCGATGCGGAGCTTAATGCGGATGCGGATGTGGAACAGGTAGGTACGGGAACGTCTTAGCGGCGGCGTAAGTGCTAGGTAATTTCGTCATTAGCCAATAGGAATCTCGTTTCGTTTTTGTGATTCGTCGATCGAGCACTTTAGCCTATGACGGACAGCGACAAGAAGTGAAAAGTTTGTTTTATTTGGACTTTAGTATAGTAATGCGATTGTGGGATTGAAATTGCGAATGCGGATTTGAATAAGATTATAGGTGCTATAATCTTATTCAAATACTAAGTTTTTTTTTAAATAAAAATAAAGTGTAATATTTGACGTTTTTTATGTGCCTAATCTTGACATCCGCATCCACGGATGCGAGTCTTTAAAAACCCGCATCTGCATCCGCAATGTCAAAAAATCGGCATCCGCAACATCCCTGATAGAGAGTATGACGACGTGGGTACTTAAGTTGGGGCACTTACTGTATATTGAAGATCAGAAAATAACTGGGTTATTTATTACCGCTATCTTAAAATAAAATACAAACAAAAAACAACAGGAAACCTAGCCAAGATAACAATCCTACATAGACAACCACACAACGAAAAATCTAAATGTACGGGTGGCAGATACTGTCCGCGCGCCAATTCCGTGCATTCGGAGGTCGAGGAAGTGGCGGGGTGTGCGCCGCGCCCATACGTACAAAATGACACCACTCGGTCACGACGCCCAACATTCCTAACATTCCTCAGCCGTGCACGGAATTCGCGCGCGGACAGTAGATGCTATATAAAGTTAAATACTTGACTATACATGCATGACTTAAGTTCTGTCATTTTGGTTAGGTCTTCTTTGGAAACCTTCGCCCTGTGATGATATAGAATTGAAAATGTAGTTTAAATATATAGTTTAAATCAATCATGCCATAAACAATATAAGTATAAGGATTAAGGTATGTTTACAAGTCTTCCAACATTCCATTGAATCTAATGTGAAACATTAACATTCGTGTGAAAATTGATCGTTATATCGTATTATTCATTTGGACTACACTTAGCCAGGGGTGCGAAACTCCTCGCTTCGGGCAAACTCGGCTCCGTTCGGCTCAGCATTGCGCCGAGCTATTATTAGGGTTGGCACTACTTGACGTCCCTTTGCGTGCACGACCACAGATAAGATAATGACTTGAATTTTGACAACCCTAAATAGCTGAAAGGGATAGTGCCATATATTAGAAAGGGATAGCATGATTCGACCCTGAACGGCTGTCAAACTTCGGTTTTGTAGGAAGTGTCCTTTCTGTACGGTAGTACTATTACTTATTCTGTAACTTAGCGAAAACGAATTACGATCAAAAAAAATGTTATTCAAATGAATTTAGGTTACTATGGAGTATGGGGTAGCTCATTTTCTCCAAAGTACATTTATAGTTGAAATTAGCTTCCATATTACAGCAATAAGCAGCTTTCGAAGCATTTTCCATATTTTCAGTCGCGATTCTGATATTGATATCACGTCAAGATGCTCAATGAAGGATGAAAGACAATGGGTACAGAAGTGATAATTTTCTTCAGTTGCAGTGTTCATTCAATTTGAAATGCTTTGAATGTCACATTATGATAAAACTCGTGAAACAAATGACGATTTTGTTGAGACAAGTATAAACATCCATTCTCTTGATATGAGTTTTCTAGCCATAATGCTCGATCGTGATCATGCTTATTAAAATAAAACTAGGAAGAATTGTGAGAATCTCCAATTAAAAACTCTGTGATTGTGCAGGAAATAACAAATGATTCATATATTTACAAATTACAACGGTTAAACCAAGTTTTAAATTGAAGATTCGTCATAAATCGTAGTCCAGTGCTAGCCATGGATTCCATATTCTGGTAGTGCTACGAACAGCATTCTCCGAGGGTCTCTAACAGGCCCAACTTACTCTGTGGATCGCTTGTTGATGACAAATCTGTTGAGCACAAGTATTTCACTTAATTACAAGATCTATGTGTCAAAATTTTCCGATAAACTAAAGAAAAACTCAAGTATTCAATGTACTTTTGTTATAAAATGCAGCAAACGTAGCTTGATTTACTCGTAATAAATTTAATTTTGAAAAGCCACAGTTTTTTTGCGGTACGTACTGATTTAAATACTTCTCTTTTTTATTCATGCGAGTTATCTATGTAGGTTAAGTGTTTTAAATTTACTATAGGTATATGTTATTGTAATTTTCGATATCATTTCTAGTCAACGTAGATCCTTGAGTTTTTCTGCACATTGACGCTAGATATATATTTCAATTCCACCGCGTGTGTGCGGTCTAACACAAGCACGCCTAGTTGTCGCGTACTCGCTCCGTCCGCTGCACGTATGTTGTTAGTTTGTTACTCTACATATGGCCCTACGTTACTGTCCGTGTAGTGGCAGCGGGCCGGCAGTAACGGTCGACTAAAGTGGTGGGGCGGTACCGGCTAAAAGTACAGGAGTAGCCATTTCTAGATCCGCTCCTGCGGCTGGAACGGTCCCTACTGTTAGTTAGTTTGCGACTCTACATATGACTCTACGTTACTAACCGTGTTGCGGCAGTGGGGGAGGCTGTACCGGTCTACTATAGAGCGGAGGGGCGGTACCAGCTAACAACCAGGCCCCACTAGCGGGCAGTAAGTTGCCAACTCCAGCCCTCGCTCGTTCTAGAACCGGGGTCGCCAGTTCGAGTCCCGCGCCGGCCCCGTCGGACTCCACGTGCGCGGAGATGTCGCGGTGTCGGGTGGCGAGCATGTGGACGCAGTATCTGCAACAGAACAGGATGTTGATTCGTATTTTTAAGGATAACATCATACAGCTTTTAGCAAGTAAGGGTTCAGAAAGCGCTCAAGAAAATAAATCAGGCTTTAAAGTTCAATTGTTATTATAATATAGAAAAATACTCATGGTAAAAAGTGGTTGGCCTCCTTGACATGAAGAACTTGATAAAGGAAGATATTATCAACACAAAAAGTAATAATAAACGCACATATCACAATAAAAGGTAAATATTACCTGTGTACAGGAAAGATGAGACGGTGGCAATGCTGCTCCAGCCAGCGCACCACAAAACCCACAGAATGGGAGTCCTTCTTGTTGAAGCAGCCGTTCACCACCGAATTTAACACCTTGTTTATCTGCAAACAAAAACCAGATCATCAACATATTTACCTACCTACGTCTTAAAATAATTATACTTTAAAATGATCAACTAGTTCTCAATAAATTCAGACGTTAAGAGAAGAGAAGGAGGATCCGTTTTACAGCTTCGATTAAAATCATAAGTAAACATCTCAAAAATCGAGATTTAGTTCTAGACTCATTTCTGCTCCGAAATTCAACTGCATGAATATGAAAAATAAATAAACCGAAACAGTGACGAGATTTTGATAACATCAATCTGTTTTGAAGAAAATCATTGCGGTCGGAGGAAACAGTTGAGAACGTCTGTGTATAACTGTTACAGCGTTTGCCTCTGAAGAACTTGAAATAATGTAATTTATATATATCAATAAACTATTGCAATGAAATTCATGATATACCCACCGCAAGACAGGTCTGCGGCCCATCAGGGTAGTGGTCCATGGATAATTTATAGCTAGTGTAAAGCAGAGCGCGTAGTGCCGCCGCTGATACTGTTCCTTCTTCTTCCTCTTCTAGGGAAAACATCCTGTTCACGAGATATAGATAAATCAAAGTACGGAGTCTAGTACAAAATACCAGCTTGCTTATCCTAGTTTCAGACTATTGTTCAGTAGTGGGTTCTTAAAAACTTTTTTTGTATGATAAGGAAAAACACCGCAGTGTAAGCATGATGTTTTTTAAACATAAAGCTGATTTTTTTTGCAAAAAAATTATGAGTGCTACTTTAAATTATTGCATTAGGTATTATTTCTATACTATCCCGTCTAAAGAGTATTTTGTAATGAAGACATTTCTCCTTAAATAAAGCGAAACGAAGATATTGAGGTCAAGTGAAATGGGGTCAGCGGAGTCTCACAAAATGGTAAACTGGACCTTGAAAATTTCTACTTCAGTTCGCAAAAAATCCAAGAAATAAGACATATTTTCCGTTTTATATTATTCTAAGGCCCACTTGCACCATCCCACTAATCTGACACTGGGTTAACGGTTTAACCGGTTAACCCCGGGTTAGTGGAATGGTGCAAGTGGCGCTAATTGTGCCATTTTCAATTAAAAGGGTACTTATTGTCGCTTGTCAGTAAGGCGCTATTTCCATATGGCTTCAATTAGAAATCAACCTTATCGATACAACCGACAATGTGGTACCATTTGGTTGAAAACGTCACAATTAGACTTGAATACCTGACATAAGTTTCTATAATGGCCGCATCGTCCAACATGCTGAGTATCTTCTCACACTGCACTCTGAAGACGGAGGCCGGGATGTGCTGATTCTTGCAGTTGCCCACTTTGTGGATGTATGCGTAGAACTGGTGGGCCAGCTCTGGGTACATGGGGAACAGGTATTTCTGCAAATAACAATGCTTTTATTCGTTTTGGACTTTGTTAATGGACTGGCGTTTGTAGGGTAAGTACATTTCAAAGTAAAGGTCAATTTTAATTTAAGTTCCTTGAACTGGCGTTTTTAGCACGGTTTTTAGGGTAAGTACATTTCAAAGTAAAGGTCAATTTTAATTTAAGTTCCTTGTACCGGCGTTTTTAGCACGGTTTTTAGGGTAAGTACATTTCAAAGTAAAGGTCAATTTTAATTTAAGTTCCTTGAACTGGCGTTTTTAGCACGGTTTTAAGGGTAAGTATACATTTCAAAGTAAAGGTCAATTTTAATTTAAGTTCCTAATGATATTGTCTTCGGTTACCGCGATAGTTACTCATGAAATAAAACTATGAAAACGGATTATATCGCGCGCGCGTATATTGAATTTATAATACATCCCGACGTTTCGAATCCTTTACAGCGTTCGTGGTCAACGGGTGACGTGGTCGGGATGTATTATAAATTAAATATACGCGATATAATCCGTTTTCATAGTTTTATTTCTTAAGTTCCTAATGGTTAACAAGAGATCCAATTTTAATAACTAAATGTGGCGTTTTCAACCAAACGGGTACTTATTGTCAGTTTTCAATGACACGCTATTTTCATGTAGCTTCAAAATTAAATCAACCTTATCGACAACCGACAATGTGGTACCTTTTAGTTGAAAACGTCACAAATAGGAAAATTCCCCTTTGGTTATTGTGTGCTTAAGTTTATTACTTTCATCAACAGTTTTTAGCTGATTTAAACTAACACGATTTTTACTCATAATATTAAAACTGATAGAGTTAGACCAAGCTAACTTGGCAGCGATTTTGATAGCCAAGACTGTGCAAGTGTTATTTTAAATGTCAGACTTCTATGAAATTATGACGTTTAAATAACACTTGATCAGTCTGGGTTATCAAATCGCTGCCGACTTATCTTGGTCTCACTGTACGCAATTACGTCTCGTTTCAGTTATAAAATTATTTATTTATTTATTTATTTATTTTAAACTTTATTGCACAATATAACAAATAAAGTACAAATGGCGGACTTATTGCCTAAAGGTATTCTCTACCAGTCAACCATCAGGCTAAACAGAAACAGTAATAGGTGCAGGCATTGAACAAAAAAAAGCAGAATAGGAAAAAAGCAGAATAGGGTATTTGACTACTAGTCAAATCAGTTTCTTTTTTCGAACTGTCAAAACGATTTTGCTACTATGGAATTTATATGAAACACTAGCATGTGACGTCACAATCAAATTACCTACTCTTTATAGTTTTATACGAGTTTTAAAATAGAAATTGTGTCTAAAAATAACTGCTGTCCACGTTTCTCTATTAATCTTCTGGTGCTTTATTTCATGCATGGTGTAAAATAATTTATTTTAAATACAGTCAAATACCCTTTTAATTATGAGTTTCTTTATTAGCTCATAAAAGGATCACACTTACTTTCAAAACATATATGGACACGAATTAATAAACTAGTGGATGTGAAATGACTCCTATTTAGTATGAAAACCAGTGTAGCTAAACTCACACATTCATAGCCACGTTAAAATACGTCACACACTTACAAAATTGCTCTGATTCGTAGCAACTTTCCATACCAAAAAGTTATTACCGGTGGACATTTCTCGAACGAATATCAACTGTAGGCTACATGAGTGACGGTTTAAAATATAATGTCAAAGCTATATGACATACGACTCTTTCATTATCTCATTCATCTCACAAAAGCTCGCTCAACGTTCACCTAATACAACTACTCAACACCAGATGGCGTTATTTTATATAATTTTAAAATCACCAATCAATAAGTATTACAGGCGAGAAAAGGGCTAAAAAACCAGTATAAGTAAGGTCTAATTACGCATGGTTTGTTACGGATCTCACGGTCACGTTACACTGGTGTTTTCGAGACCTCTACACGCCTGCGAGTAGCTAACCGTTGGAACTTCTTTCCATTCGACGATATAGGGAGGGGACAGTGTAATCGGAGTGTTTTATCGATATTTGTGTGTTCAGTTAGGTATTGATATTTCATTACCGTATGTTTTAACACATTTAGATGATACTTTATTTATGATTATAATATAGGTAGTGATAATCGTGATTGTATGAAAAATAATATGTAGTACAGTACAACAAATATCTAACTAGAAATTTGTTTCTTATTAATTGACCAACTAGGTTGTTAATGTGAACATTAAATATATCTTAAAGTCAAACAGATAAAATCATAGTTCTTTAAAGGTCTATTAACTCGGTATTGCTGTTATTTTGTGATCACAAATCTGCAATTACTTACATAGGTAAGTATTCGTCTTTAACAATATATTTACTTGTAGCAGCATTTAAGGCCAATCTAGACGGGACAACCTGATTAAATTGTCAAATTAATTGTATGGTGTGAAAGCATACATGAAACTGGCTCATCGATCCCACTTGATTTGATTGTAAGATTGTGACCTATCAAATCAGGAAGGGGGCGGCAAAATCCCAATATTTGACGCTAGTTTGCGTGGTACGGAACACTTTTTATTAATTAAGTGAGCCCGAATGTCACTAATAATTACTAAATTAGTAACTAAGTTTTAGGCGTGTGGACGCTAGATGAGATGTATGGCAATTTTATCCCCAGAAATCTTTCTCTAAGAAATGCTCCTAGCAAATGGTGCTATATTTTTGCGGAAACTAATTTTCTTGCCCATTGCATTGATCCATTTATTTTTAATATCGGCATCTTGTGGTAACCTACAATAATTAATAATAAAGAAATAGAAAATATAAAACGTTTATTCATGGCACATTGCATGCATTGTACGCATAAGTGCATTAAGTACCTAGTCTAATTATATTAACGATGAAAATATGATGGGTGTAAAAAACAAAAACGTATGTAAAGGAATACGAAGGTTTGAAAGGTTGCCATGAAATGACCCCGACTTAACTTAGTGCTTGATGACCAGAGCTGCCATATTTATTAAGACATTGATTATCCCAAATAATAATTAGAAACGTGTCTAAAATAATAATTTATTACCGAACTACAAAACATCAAACTTGAAATATCGTAACTTTAACTTTATCGATATAAATATCGACATTGCGCAGCATCTGAGTAGCGAAGTTATTTGACATTTACGATAGCGAATATTCCAGATAAACGTAAAGAATAGTGACAAAGGATTGTGAACTCTAAGTTCTAACTGATAAAATATAGATTTACTTAACGAACATTCGTAAATAATGCAAAAGAAACAGATTTTTCGTGTTTATCGGATTATATTTAAATAAATAACCACCGGTGATAGGAAATACCTCCACGTGAAAGATTTTTTAAACCGCTGTGATTTCTGCAGCTTAATACTGCACAATACGGCATTTTAAATTTAATTATCAATTTTTGTTAGACGAGCGTACGTACGACGTGAATGTCATTGGAGCATGAAGTTTCCACAACAACTGAGCATAGTCTGTGCATAAAGTGAGTCGGTCGCTACTAACTGTCGGATAGACGGGAACGCCCACTTGCCATCTCCATCCTACTCCGTGTATATGGATGGTATAGAAAGGATCGCAATCTCTTATGGCAGAATTGTAGTAAAAGTGACCGCGTTAAGCTTTAAATAATAGTTCCTAATCTCTCCGGTGGCGCTAGTTAGGCTCTGGGACATGAGTATAACATGAACCATATAAGGCAACAAATAACCCGACCAAATTACGTAGGTTGTTTTTGGTAGTATTTCGGTGTATGGTGGCGCCGCCTAATTACTGTTTTTTGATGGACACTTTTCATACATAGAGATTTGGCTCCTTTATACAGTCTCCATGAAAACATATTAACAAGTAATAAAACGTTTGTCGTTTATGATTATGACACTTACTGTAAACGATTTCTCTGTAACGCCGTTAACTCCATCTTCTTTTTGAGATCTTTGCGCGAGAAGCTGTGAACAAGAAAGAAGTATAAGTACGATACGTTTATCATGTTTACCCGTTTAATGCTTTATGTACCTGCGTCATATAAGATAAGATAAGATAAAATTTATTTCATTGAAAAATATCCAAAAATAAAAATAAAAACAATCATAATACGAACAAGTTTGGGAACAAATCAAATTATTTTATTAAATATTTTGATTTGTGTTTTTTTTTTAAGTAGTCACACTACTAACGATAGGTAAAGATGCCGGTTCGAATCCGGCCTTCACCACTGGAGGGCTTCGTCACTTTTTCTTTAATATATATATATATATTATATATTTATTCTAGATTTTTGTAATGTATACTAAGTCTTTTTCTAGGTGTTACTGTTGACTTAATGTTTAAATTAATATAATAATGCATGCTGTGATTGCCTGTAAGTGGGGGATCAATAAAAAATGTGCCCTTTTTGTAAGTTAATACTAGTATGTAAATTGTATCTTCTGTTGGTGATCCTAATAAACAAATAAATATGACATCTATTACAGTTTTTAAATCATAATACGCTTAAATAGTTACTTAAAAACTATAAATGTACAATCATGGTTTAGAAAAGTAAACATAAAATTTATGATTTTGTAAGCAAAAATTATATGTGGTATTTTCCATAAAAAGGGACCTTATTGTCGATGGCGCTTACGCCATTATAAACGATGCTCCGATATGAATACAATGCCGCGCGACGCTGTGCGGCGTAAGCGCCATCGACAATAAGGTCCCTTTTCATAGAAAATGCCCCATATGGGTTTTTTTAGAAGAATGTGCAGTGTGCACACCTGTATGACATTTATTCCTAAGTCATGGGTGTTTTCTATGTATATAAGTATGTATTTATCTATATAAGTATGTATATCGTCGCCTAGCACCCATAGTACAAGCTTTGCTTAATTTGGGGCTAGGTTGATCTGTGTAAGATGTCCCCTAATATTTATTTTATTTTATTTATGCGATTTGTGAAGCGCACAAATAAGCGAAAGTGAAATTTACGGAGCATTAAGGTACATTGACATCATACGTTAGAAAACATAAGCATATGAGGCGTTGTGGGCATGCCTACTATAGGCATTCGTACCATTCTTAGCGCCAATGTTATTTTACCTTTTATAACCAATTAATTCACAACAACAAACCTTGATAATTTTAAGGAAACAACCCTCAAATAGCTACAGGACAATCGTGAACATTTCACAACCATCACTTTCCTGGTATTGATTTGCAATGATTTGCAAAGATCCATCGGCGGTCAGTTCATGGTCAGTTAGTGTTGCTGTTACACTGACCGTGGTCATGATCAAATGTGCTGTGCCCGTTTATAGCCCAAGGCTAATTCATGTCAATAAAAAATCGACTGTACAATATCTTATTATCTAGACACGCGGCAGCGCGTCAAGCCAAGTTCAAAAGAAGAAAACTGGCGACGCAGCGGCCGTGTGTTTTACACGAACCATTTGGAGCAACTTTTGACCCTACGTATTTCCGTAACTCAAAATCTATTAAAGATAAACATAATGAAATTTGGTTCATTTATTAAGTTATTAAGACCCCTTAAGGGATTTATTACGGCATGCCTGAGGAAGCCTCGGCAATATGCCAAAGGATCCCTTGTCGTACCGTTGCGATAGTGCACGCAGGGCATAAGTACATACCTGGTTGTATATAATAAAAACCGGCCAAGTGCGAGTCGGACTCGCGCACCGAGGGTTCCGTACTTTTTAGTATTTGTTGTTATAGCGGCAACAGAAATACATCATTGAAAATTTCAACTGTCTAGCTATCACGGTTCATGAGATACAGCCTGGTGACAGACAGACAGACGGACAGACGGACAGCGGAGTCTTAGTAATAGGGTTTCATTTTTACCCTTTGGGTACGGAACCCTAAAAAGCATTAAATTATAAGTGAGCTTTTTAAAAAATCGCGTCTCCCATTTTTTGCCCAGAATCACAAACGCTTTCGATTTTAACGCGAGAAGAAACGTGGAACCTATTTATTGCATTGCTGCATTCCTTTTCTAACTGCCGTCACTTTCCTCTTCTTAATTAGGGATTAATTTTAGTCATCATCATCATATCAGCCCTCTATCGCCCACTGCTGAGCATAGGCCTCTCTTCCAGTACGCCACTTGTCCCGGTCCGGTAATTTCAGTATTACCTTGCAAGTAGGAGCAGCAGTTTTCCTCTTCTTGATCCTGCTCTCTTGTATACCGACGATAGAAAACTTCAAGCTGTTGACTCGGAAGTGCACGCGCACTTTTTCCCAGCGATCCATTATTCCCCGGCCTCCCCCGTACCATTAATAAGAACAGGGGCCTATTGCGTAGTGACTTTGTACCGGTCTATGTAAAATCACTAATAGTAATAATTAGCTTGTATTTTATTATGCAATTTTTCGTTAATGTTAATCGTCACTCGATGGAAATAGTACAGTACACGATACAAGTGCGAAAAGTAGAAAATTCGCAATGAGTGTATTAAATCGACACGAGTTGCGAATTACCTTTTCGCACGTGTATTGTACAGCGTTTTACAGTATATAATATTATAGCCCTTTAAATTTTCGACATACGACACTAGCGCGGTAAAGTACCACCATATGTACAGTAAATGCTTTTACTAAGGTATTTCCAGAAAAAAAAAGTATACGTGTCTTTCTTATGGTGTGGCCAAAATTGTCTATATTTATATCACGATTTTAAACGTCACGACTCACTATCGTCAAAACAACTTTAAACTAAAATTTCTCTACATAAAACAAACACACTGTTCACTTCCATCAACACAATTGTTAATAACTAAATCAGTCTATTCCGTAGCTAGATAACCATCGCCTATTACCTGACAATACGTGAACCTTAATACGATACACATAAGGTCCACCGCCGATTAGTAGTGTTAACGATAAGGGCTTATTAGTCTTGAGCTTGACAGATTATACCAAGGTTGATTAAATGATTACCGTAATGATGATAGGTCCATAATAGGTAATCCATACAAAAATAAACCCTTTTACCCTACTTAAAGGGTTTATTTTTGTATGGATTTCATAGAGAAATAAGCCCTTTTGAAAAGACACTCCTCAATTAGCCTCATATTATGAAGAGAACATTTTACATAGTGAAAACAACGTAGTATTTAGAAACAGGTGAAACACAATATATATTTGAACAAGTTATTTGGAAGTGCGCGTAAATATTCATAAGCTTAAAAACCGGCCAAGTGTGAGTCTGACTCGCCCACCGAGGGTTCGGTACAAACTTAACTTTTTTTATTTTATTTTGTATTTGTTTATTTTTTACAAATTTGTACTTTACCGATTTTTCCCTGTACTTGTAGTGTAAGACGATAGTACTTGCCAAATTTCATAGTTCTAGGTCAACGGGAAGTACCCTGTAAATTTTGATTATCTTGAGAGTGTCGAAATATACGTTTTTTGCGGCATAAACGGCCGTATCCTATTTTAGGGTTCCGTACATAAAGGGTTAGGGTGCAAAGTGTCTGTCTGTCTGTCTGTCTGTCACCAGGCCTCTATTTCACCACGGTGACAGATGCGACGATTGTCGCCATCCATGTTACTGACGTCACAGGCGTCCATAGGCTTCGGTAACCGCTTACCATCGGACGGGTATGGGACGGGACTTTGGGTACGGAACCCTAAAAAGCATATAAACACCTGCAACTCCACTAACACCAGACCAGAGGCACAGGGCGGACACGCTATACATCAAAAATCACTTGCGTTTCTATGTCCGAACGACACGTCTGTGTCTGTACACGCGTCATGCGTCATTGTGTGAGTAAGTTGCTTAAAAATAGTGCTGACCGGCCGGCAAACGGCCGTCAATCTGCTGTCGCGGGGCGAGGTAATTCGAGTCGGGGCGGGGCGGTGCGTGGCCGTTCTATATGATAATACTATTACTTACTCTGTGCCAGAGGTCGATGTATGCGCATTCAACCTTTAGAAACCTGTACAATCCTTTTAAAGAAAAACCCCACAATTCATTCATCGCCGAGCAATCACAAAAGAAAAACTTGTTTGAAACCACACAGCATGCACTTATCTGATTTTCCCATGTGTATCATGTGGTCAAAATTCTTTTCATTGTCTTGTTTCTAACCACTCTGTCACGCTTTTATTTTTGTCTTAATGTGTATATCCAATAAATAAAGTTGAATGCTATTGCATGTCTTTCTAGCTGTAGGTAGAGTATTGAGAAAAATTCAAAACTAAATTTAACCCCATACAAAAAGTTCCACTCCGTCACATTTTTTGGGGACAAATATTTAGTCCTCCATATCGTGTCCGACAACGGCGACATTTACAATTTTCTCTGATGAGCACGTATATTGCGTGCAAAACCGAACTTTGTTATAAATATTCGGTCGCACTGTGCACAATAAAGCTGCCCTTGTTCGTTATAAGTGTATGTGTAGGACGGCTTAGGTCGAGACTTCCGTTGAAGGCGCTTTAGGTCCAGGTGTTCAAGTCGAGCTTCTTCGAAAGTAGCTACAAGAAAGCGGTGAGCGAGTCATCGGAAAACCACCTAAGAAAAACCAAGACTGGGGACAAATAACAAGACAATGAAAAGAATTTTGACCCTTGTACCTAAAATTAACTAAAGGAACAAACAGGATCACTTTATTTTCCGCACAACAATGCTCTATAAAGCAAATTCAAATCAATATGAGCTTTGTTTTGTTGTCATCAAAGACCAAATTGTTTTGGTTGTGCGTAAAGTGTTAATTGGCTTAATAGAGGTGCGAGCCGGTTGCGGAAATGTTCTACGATAAAACATTACATCATCCATTCAGAATCTAGTCTAAAATTTGACTACTTAAGATTGACGAATAATTATCATGGTATTATAACATGTCATTTTTACCTAAACTATAGGCAAATAATAAAATAGTACACAGTATAATAATGTCATTACATTTATAAATAATTCAGGTCTTTTAAGTTATTTTACTTTGTGGAGTTGGCTTAGCAAATATTTGATTAATAAAATTAAGAAAAAAATTCCTTCTAGAACAAATAATTTTGAGCAGGTATTCTGCATACCTAATGTTTTCACAACTGCTTAAAATAGTTATAAATGGTGGTTGGTCATATTAATATATATTTTTGTTATTGATTATGTATATGTTGTTTCAGCTGTTAAGATTTATTAATACACTGGCTTTAATGTTTTTTTATTGTGTTTCTAATTTTGTTTCATTTTATTAGTAAAGAAGTTCAATATTATCTTGTTTTAAGCTTCAAATATTTACTTATACAAAATTTGCTTCAGGCAGGACACAACAAGTGTAATTATTGTAGAGATTATCATATTAAACATTTATTATCTTGATTGTTTACAAACATTCCATGCTGGCATATTATCAGCACTTAAAATTATCTATGACTATTTGATGACACATTAGACACCGTAACTTCTAAAATACCACGCGAAATGTCTCAGTTAAGGATCAATAACCGTAATAAGACGTAAATAATTAACAGCAGACATTCCGAGGCCACTCTTTATAAGCCAAAGCAAACAAATGGCCTCCGTCACGCGGTCACAGGGCATACATGAAACAGCCTTGACAGCGCTCGCCAACACTCACTCACCTTTCCAAGTTTCTCCACGGGCACCATGGAGGCCTGAGGCTTCTCTGGCTCTTGGATATCAGCTCCAGAACCCGATCTTGGCACAGATGTGACGGTCCCGCGCCGAGAACCCCCTCGCGGCGTGTTCAGCCCGCTTCCCCCCTTTTCCTGCTTGTCACCCTTCTCTTCATGGCTGTGGTGGCTTCCCATCACACTATAATAGTAAGTTACGCAAGGTAAGGCCACAGGTGGACTCGAGTGAGTCCTTATTTGCAAACGGCTAATGCCAATAATGCAAGCAGTGACGTCGCGGTGACAGATGCGTGATGTGACAGCTGTCAGCTGAGCGCCATGGGGCGTTTTTTGAGTTAGAGTTTAACTCATAGAAGGATCCTATAGAAGTGGCCTACCGCGTGCGCACATCTATAGGATCCTATAATACAAACGCAACCAAACGGACATGAATGGCTAAAAAAGAACTCGCATCCAGGCCATAATTGTTTAAAAAAAAAGGTCTGACATTTCGACTGAGATAATAACATAACCTCAAATCAAATACAAAACAAGAAATTAAATTGTAAATTAATTTTAATGCTATTTTCCCGTTATATTGGTGATTATAAATTAATTATGGTGAAAGGGTAGTCTAGGATTTTTCAGAAATACATATGTTTGTGTCTAGAGAACATTTTCCTGATGTGTTTATTTATGTGATATTTTGTAGGTTTTTTATTACTTCTTACTAAGTAAAATTAGAGACACTGTCTTCCACTACTTTCTGACGAGAGCGTTACATTAACATTACAAAAACATAAACCAGATCACGCGATATTGTTAATATTTATAGTAAATAGTGGATACTAAACTGTAAAACCTGCAACCATGGCGGTGTACGCTGCGCACTTGACGAGAACATTGCAAGGAGCTCCGTCGGTGTTCCAAGTGGTGGCACAGGAGGCGCTTGGGGCTACTGTGAAGCCTGCTTTTGGGAAACTTATAGAGGTAACTTAAATTTCCTTTCAGTATTGTCTTACTAGATTAGAATGATAATAAAAATTTGATACTTACTTTCACAGATTCGGAAAAGGGTTCAGCATGTTATGAACCTAAATCATCATGCAGAAGAGGCGTCAGTCGTTGAGTTGAGGAATCCTGCCCATGCCACTATACAATAGGCGGATACACACAGAATGAGCCGCCTTGCAAGGAAATTGAGCCACAAGTCACCAACCGAGCTGCTTTGCGCGACAATTCCCTCGCAATGCGGCTTGTTCTGTGTGCGGATATAGGGGAGGGCAACCGGGGCAACTGCCCCAGGCCTCCACATAAGAGGGGCCCCCACAATAGAGACTTCGGAGAAATAATTTTTACCTCCTTTGTTACCCCGGGGCCTCCACACCTCTAAATCTGGCCCTGTCTGTGTGGACCTACCTATTCATTAATTGATTAGTTTAAAGTCTAAGCTAATTACACTATAAATCAGTTATATAGATAAGTCTTAGGTATCCAGTATATAGGTTTTCTCGTATTACCGTATTATAAGGTGCAAAATGTCATTTTCTTGCAGTATTTGGCAACAGTATACCCTGACCGGCTGGGCTGGTGCGAGCGTTGGTACGATGAGCTCTTCCTGCTGTTTGAGGGCTTCCTACAATACCACTATCTCAAGCATTATGGTTAGTAACTTAGTACCTATGTCTAACATTGTTCACTCTCAGAAAACACAAAATTAGAATTTAGGGAACAAATCAAATTATTTTATAAAATAATTTTGTTAGTGAATTGAACACATTGCATGCTGGGAACCAGGGCTCGGAACCGGTATTTTTTTAAAACCCCGAAATAGCCCAATATTTTGAATTTTTTTATGCTCATTACGTAGGACTGAATCATGTATTTAGGAAACAATTTTGCATTATTAAAACGTCCCATTAAAAATGAAATTATAAACAAAAGAACGTAATAATACTGGTATTTTTGTATGGAGCAAATACCGGTTTCCGACCCCTGCTGGGAACCGCTCGGCAGGCGCTTTGTTTGTAGTCGCTTTCCTCTGCAAAGGTGAATATGCTAGAATCGGCTATCAGGGTCCGAAAGGATAATTATCAACCATAATTATCGCGATAATAAATTATCGTGATTTTTTATACCTGATAATTATCAATTTGACAATAACCTAAAATTTACGAAATATAATTAAATTATTACATGATGAATATCTTATATTTCAATGGTTAATAAAAAAACTAATCAATATTAGGTCAGTTTTTCATAGCAAAAAACGCCCCAATCATTATTTTTTACTATCAAAGAATTCAAAGAAAATAAATATACGAGTAGCACCATCCATACCTTAATTAATTTTTATCGCGATAATTATCAAAGACATCTGATTATTATCTGGATAATTTTGAACCCTGTGGGTTATACATGTAGCGCTATAAAAACATTGGTAGTAAATGCGTTAAGTAGCCAGTAGTCATACTACTGATATGTAAATTGTAAATTAAAAAAATGTTATATAAATGCTGGATTGGTCACTTCTTTAGCACTTATATGACATCTATTTCAATGAAATTTTTGATTTGGACTCTCTACTTTCATTACTTTGTTTTTGTCTGTTTGCTTTCTCATTTAGAGATAATATACAGGGTATAAAACTCCCGTGAGACTCAAACATATTAAATTATTTTAAAACGGGTCACTCACGTATTATTAAGCAGGGACCGGCCCGCTATCCCTTATCGGGGTTTTATAAGGGTATTGCATAAGGCTTAACTCACCATACCCTTTGCCAGACGAAACCCTTTGTTTTGCTTTTAAAAACCCTTATATAAAGCTACCACATTTGAGTAATCGGTAGCCCAAATACCCTTACAAAACCCTTATCATCTGCTCACCAACACCTTGCATATTGCTTATAAGGGTTACCCTTATAAAGGGCTTCCCTTTTAGCATATAAGCGTGTTAATTTAAGTTATCTACCTTGTTCATAAAGCACACATTACTTCGAATCCGAGCGATCGTCGGCGGCGACGGCGGCGTTCTTTGACTAGGCACGTATTTTCTTTCCTTTTCATACACTACCGTAGATATATACTAATCCTGTCTCTTTCACGCAAAGGGAAACCTTTATAAAAAGCGCTTAAAGATAAGGGTAACCCTTATAAGAACTAGCCATATTTTTGGTTAGCTTTTCGGTAAGGGTTAGTCAAAGGTAAGGGTATGAATGGGCTTGCAGTTCAAAAGGGAAAGTCTTTCAAATGTGTTAGCCGTGTTTAAGTGTCGCCCATTGAAAGGGTTTTATCGCGGAAAGGGTTGTCCGGTCCCTGTATTAAGTCGAATAGCTCGACATGTTTCGATCCAATTTACGAGGATCCTCTTCACGGAGCAACGACACGTCTTCACTGGTCGAGGGCGCGCCGTGTACTGGGGGCCAAAGCCCGACTCGCTGCATGGCGGCCGCTCAATGCATGTGCTATCAAAATTGTTGCAGACTTATCTTGGTCTAACTCCTCCCTCCGGCCTCTTAAAATGTTAATTTACCACAAACTAAACAATGTATTTCAACTTTAGCTGCATCATTTTCTGAAAGCTTCTACGGTCTTGTGAGAGCACCAACATCCCCAAGTGGAGAATTCCACTCCGGGACTCGCTTGCCCCGCGGTGCAGAACTTGGCTCACTGGCATTGTTAGTGTTACTGCCTTACCTGCGAGACAAGTTTGAGAGCGCCGTGACACGCTGGAGAGACGAGCATGAAGATGGTATACTTGGAAAGGTATGTTTTATGTGATTTTTAATAAAAACTATATTTTACTTGTTTTGTAAAGTAATCCAAAAAATGTTTGTAGTTAGTTAAGTGAAAAATTCAGTTAAGTGAGTTTCCTAGCAGGTTTAACAAAAAGCACGCCAATCAATCAATCAATAATTTATTGCAAGAACATAGTTGTATTACATTTAAAAATGTTACATACACCACACAAGTTAAATAAATGCAATATGAGTTTGATCTCTTTGGTTAGCTCTCATGGGGGAACCCCAATAAACAAAACAAGCAAGCCGATTTCTTTGATGAGCTCTCCTGGGGGACCCCAATAAACAAAACAAGCAAGCTGTTTAGTAGTGGGACAATCTTTTAATATAATAAAGAAATCAATATTATCTTCTGGCAGGGCCACACAGCAACAGCAAAGCGCGCAGCCATCCACGTATACTCCACCATCCATCTGGTCACCTCGCTCGCCAAACTGGTCCAACTGGCAGCATATCTCCGAGGCGCATCCAGCCCTACACCAGCATTAGCGGCTCTAAGGCTGACCTTGAGAGAAGCCCCTCCTCAAGAACAAGAAGATACGTGGGGAGATGTGGTCAGAAGTCTGGTGTCAGGACAGTTTGGGTTGGTATCCTGGTCACTCGCCACCCTGATACAACTGGCAGCTTATTTTAGACGAGCGTCCAGCCCTACTCCATCGCTGGTAGCCCTAGGGTTGACGTTAAGAGACACGCCCCTTCAAGCACAAGATGATACTTGAGGGGATTTGGTCAGAAGTCTGGTGTCAGGACAGTTTGGGTCAGTACTATCCTGGTCACTCCTCAATCTGATCCAACTACTCCAACTAGCAGCATATCTGAGAGGAGCGTCAAGCCCAACCTTTTCCCTTGTGACTCTAGCGCTGACCTTGAGAGAAGCCCTTCCGCCCCACAGTCTGAGAAAGATAATACTATTATGAGGGGATAAGTTCGCCTTTGTACACATTTACTGTATCCTCTCTGTGTTATGTACTTGTTTTGTGCAATAAAGTGTTTACTACTACTATTAATAAGATTTGGAGGTGTAAAGGCTCCCCAATTTCCGATCGAGCTGAAGTTTTGCATACATATGTAAATCGGTTTATAATGCAATACTATGGTGCCATCGAGCCGATCTGATGATGGCGACAGGAGGTGGCCATAGGAACTCTGTGATAAAACAACGCAACCTAATTGGTGTTCGGGGTTTTTAGAATTGCCTTAATGAGTTTCAACTATAAAACTCCTGTGAGACTCAAACATATTAAATTGAAAATTTAATTTAAATACGTAAAATATACAAAATGTCAAATAATTGAATTAATAATTTAATATGTTTTAAAATAATTTAATATGCTTTGATTTGTAGTGCCTGTGGAAAGAAAAGTACAGTCTGCGACAAAAGCTTGTACCAAAAATGTAATATTTGCCATAAATTTCCTTTATTAAAATAAATATGGGTGTGTTGTGCACAGAAGTGCCTGCGTAACGTTCCCCATGCTGGGCACGCTGGCGCTCCGCGGCGTGGAGTACGGCGCCTTCGCCGTGCAGTTCCTGCGCTGGTGGGAGACCGCCGCCCCCTCCACCGCCACACGAGCCGCCGTCTGTCCGCCGCCTCCACAGGTAACTGTTTACCATAGAGTAACTTGTACTAGAGCGGTACTGTCATAGTCAATTTTGTAACCCCAGTAAATTCACTGCCATCTGTCGACACACTTTAAAACTAAAAATAAATATTTATAAAAATACGATAGAATGTATTTAAATATGGATAAATGATTTTTTTATTTGCATTAATTATTTTTATGATTTTGACCCATGTTCTTTCACTGATATGCGTTAAAATTGTTAAATAACAAACGAAACCGTCAACGCCATGTATACGCCAGTAGGCCAAAGCTAGTAGCGCCCTCTGAACGAGAATCAAAATTTCTTGATTTTCGAGGCACGTTTATTCCTTAGACTGTATCCATCTATTACGGATTTATATCTATCTTTGTGTTTACTGTCATTCCATCTGTCAGTACTTGTTGTAGCTTCCCAGCCTATCCTTCCACAAGATCTAAATTTAACCGAACATTTTCGTCTCACAAGTGAAAAGTCTACACCTCGACATTGGCAGAATCCACCATGCTAAACTTAGCGAGGAGTAAAGCCATTGAATAGAAAAAAAAAAGAAAAAAAAAGTGTCAGTCCCAATGGCTTGTCATGTCTATAACTACTATACTATGTCTGCTAAGGAGCTTCTAAGGCTCAAAAGATATAAAACCTGCGCAGTGACTAGAATATTGACTGGACACTGTAAGTTGAACAAACACATGTTCCGAATTGGGAAGAAACAGGATGCGACATGCAGGTTCTGCCAGGAGTCAGAGGAGACTGCAATGCACATTCTCTGTTCCTGTGGACCACTAATGTCAAAAAGAAGTGTCCACTTAGGGCGGCACATACTGCAACCCTATGAAGTACAGAACATTACGGCCCAAAGAATCTGGAATTTTCTGGACTCAACGGGCATTAGTAACGAACTTTAAAGGGCCGTCACAATAGATCACTGCTTGGTCGACGTGACACTCACAGGCCCACAACACCCCAACAATAATAATAATAAAATAAATACTATGTCTATGGTCAGTACACTTTCAGTGGTAGAGACCAAGATAACTGCAGCGATTTTGATAGTATAGACTGTGCAAGTGTTATTTTAAACGTCAAACTTTTACGAAATTATTATGTTGCACAGTGTGTTATCAAAATCGCTGCAGAGTCTTCTTGGTCTAACTGTAACGAATGCAATGAATGTATATAATTATTTGCAGCGGGACCCTGCCCTGGAGCGGTGGCGGAACAAGTGCCCCATATGCTTACAGCATTGGAAGACGCCCACGGCGCTCCCCGTCTCCGGGTAAATATATTTTTACAGTACATATGGTGTTACTTTAATATTAACTGGAAGAAATCCCTTAAAGGGATAAGTTCGCCTTTGTACTGCCTATTTCTGTGGCATATTTGTGTTCTATGTTTTGTACAATGAAGAGTTTATACACACATACATACTTTACTACACTGTTGCGTCAGTAGAAAAAGGCGCGAAATTCAAATACCCCTTCGCGCCTACATTTTTTAAATTTGCAGCCTTTTTCTACTGACAAAATTTTCTTGACCATCTATAGGGCTGTCTCATTTCAAACATAGACAGAGAGAATCATACTATCTTTGTCTTACACTATTACTAGCACCCAAAAGAAAAGGATGGGTATATAGTTTTTTTTTATTTACTGCCAATTTGGTTTGACCAACTTTATTTCTTAATAAGTAGATTTAAAAAGAAAGTAAATGTTTTCCCGCCAAACATTGTCTATGAAAATATAGTTTTAAAAAGTATATGTGATAGGCCTCTGTGTTTCATATTTGTCTATTGAAAAACCTATACACGGTCTAACATGAGGATACCGAATAATTTTAACAGCGTATTCCTGATCATATTTAAAGACTAAAATGTCCTATAAACTTTTCTACCTATATAATTTGCCTAGTTTCAGAGTTAATACCAATTAAAAAAAAACAAGTTCTTATTGTTACATAGTGCAAAACGCATTTTTGATGTCGATGTTGCCACTGTGGGACGTAGTCTAAGTAACCTTATTAATAGATGTCAAAAAGTGACAAGTAACACTTTGTAAAAACTACGTTTTACGAAAAAAAATGTAAAAGTCCATTTAAAGTGACGTTTACCAATAATATTTACTTTTTATGTACAAATACATCTAAAAATCGAAAAAAAAAATTTTTTTTTTGCGAATTTCACCTAAACTTAAAACATTTTTTTCCTTCTTTTGGCCTTAGAAAAGCGTGGTTAAAATCTTTCGGTTTCCTCGTGAACACCTTGTATAGTGACCTATGTATATACCTACTATACCTAGAGCTCAAAAAACAGTCCTTTCTCCCGATAGAGACTTCACGTCGGTATCCATTTCAGGTTGATATTCTGCTACAGTTGTATCTCGCGGCACTTGCGCGCGCACCGCGCCTGCCCGTGCACGCGCGCGCCCGCGCGGGAGGCTGATCTAGTTAGGATGTATATCGACTAAAACAGGGGTTTCGATCTTTTTAGGGTTCCGTACCCAAAGGGTAAAAACGGGACCCTATTACTAAGACTCCGCTGTCCGTCCGTCTGTCTGTATGTCACCAGGCTGTATCTCATGAACCGTGATAGCTAGACAGTTGAAATTTTCACAGATGATGTGTTTCTGATGCCGCTATAACAACAAATACTAAAAATAGAATAATATGAATATTTAAGTGGGGCGCATATACAACAAACGTGATATTTTACGTGCGAGTTGGACTCGCGCACGAAGGGTTCCGTACCATTACGCAAAAACGGAAAAAAAAAACATGTTTGTTGTATGGGAGCCCCACTTAAATATTTATTTTATTCTGTTTTTAGTATTTGTTGTTATAGCGGCAACAGAAATACATCATCTGTGAAATTTTCAACTGTCTAGCTACCACGGATCATGAGATACAGCCTGGTGACAGACAGACGGACAGCGGAGTCTTAGTAATAGGGTCCCGTTTTTACCCTTTGGGTACGGAACCCTAAAAAATATACGATCCGATGGTTGGATGCTTGACCAGAAACTGATAGAAGTGATAAATAACCTATCCAAATAAGTGCAGGATAAAAGAGATGATTTTCCTATATTGTTTATTTACTAGTGCAAATCAAGATTTTACATTATTATTGTTAATTGGTATTATTACCAAATAGTTTATAAAGACTGATTATAATATGGGCTTTATTTAGTTGGGATAAGGTTTTTTATTGTAAATAAAGGTGTATTTTTTTAATAAAAAAGTAAAATGGTAATAACTTGTTTTTATTACAATTTTTAAAAACTGGTAATTGTAAAGTATTATTTGTGTATATTTTCAGTTATCTAGTTTATTAGTAAATATTGTAGGTAGGTAGGCCACAAAAAAAACAATATTATTACAATTAATGTCATAAGTTATAATTATCAAACACATATTAAGTTATATAATGATAAGTATCTACTAAAAAAACTACATCAAAGTACAATCAAAACGCAAATGTTTATGGAAACGTCGATAGAAAAGCGATCCATTTACCTCATCTACAAATATTCAACCCCATCAGCGTGCACTCCTTGCAAATAAATATGCGCCATCTGTCGGCCGTTCCCGGCAACTAACGCTATACGGGGGGTCGCGCTCCTGTGCAGCACGGGGGCGGCGGGGGACGGGGGGGCCTTGTGGGCGGGGGGGAGGAAGACCACGTGGCTGCGGAGCGCCTCGCGGGAGGGGAAGCTCTGGTCGCCGTAGATGATGCCCGGGGAGTCCAAGATCTTCCAGGGGAGGGTGGTGTCGAAGTAGCCTCCTTCGCCCTGGCAAAATAAAAATGGAGTTGGCAACTGTCAAAGGTTTGCAGAGATGGCGCCATAGCTTGCCCCTTTTTCTATGAGATTTGGCTTAAAGGGCTGACATCCAGGGCATTAAAAACAATTTGAGACAATTCTAGGGATTGACAAGGCAAGCTATGCTGGCGCAATCTGCTAACTCGACCGGCCAACCCCATTGCGCATTCCGTTAAGGGGCGCACTGACTATCAGTCCGCCGGACGATATCGGCCTGTCAGTTAGAACAAAAATTTGTCAATTTTGTATGAAGCAGAACGTCTGCGAGCGTCACTCCCAATTTTTAAATTAAAGGAAAAATGGAAAAATTTACATCTCCGGCAGGACTTGAACCTGCGATCATTGAAACACCGGTCCAATCGTTTCTACCAACTGAGCGAAGCGAGAGAGCGACTGTGAGAAGTGATTGGAGCGGTGTTCCATTTTTCTTTTAATTTAAAAAAATTTACAGTACCGAACAACTGGCGGTCTCATAGTCAGTGGGACCCTTTAACGACGACTTTAGTCAGGGGCGTGAGCGTGAACATGATAGACAGACAACTACAAAAAAGAGTAGAAATTAAAAAGTGGCAACACTGTAGTGTCGTCCCGTTTTTCTTAGATCGATTTGAAAGGGACGAAACTACAGTGTTGCCACTTTTTAATTTCTACTCTTTTTTGCCAGACTGTAAACTGAAGGAGAGAGATTTGCGACTTTAGCCGACAATAATAAATAAGTAAGCGAGCAAAAGATTCACATTGCACACAGACTTTTTTGGGTGCACATATTTTTTTTAAATAAAAACATGAATTATTCAACCTTCAAGTTTTTAGTGTTATTACTTTTGATCGTACGATGTATTAGACTTTTTTTTAAACAAAAAATCTACGAAAACAGTTGGCCGAGAGAAATATAGAATCGACGAAATCACAAAAATCCGGAGTTGACCAGAACTGTAGCTTTGTGACATTCCTACGTGCACTCAGCAGCAGAATTACCTTGAAAATTACCTTGAACTGTTCTTATTCTCTTAACAAAAATTTTGGGTAGTAACTCTGCCTGTGAAGCCGATGGTCCTGGGTTCGAATCCCGGTAAGGGCATTTATTTGTGTGATGAGCACAGATATTTGTTCTCGAGTCATGGGTGTTGTCTATGTATTTAAGTATTTATATATTATAAATGTATATCGTTGTCTGAGTACCCATAATTTAAAGGGGCCCACTGACTATCAGTCCGCCGGACGATATTGGCCTGTTAGTTGTTCGGAATTGTCAATTTTGTGTTCTAACTGACAGGCCGATATCGTCCGGCGGACTGATAGTCTGTGGGCCCCTTAACACAAGCCTTCTTGAGCTTTAGTCAATCTGTGTAAGAATGTCCTATAATATTTATTTATTTAATAAAGTCCCGTCAAGATCATTTTGAATAACTCGCCCGCTTCAACTTCTGCTGCTGACTGTATTATGTCTAAATTGAAGATGAAGATGATATAATTGGCTTAGAACTAACATCAAAGGAAGACACGGCATAGTGGTTGCCCCTCTTGGCAGTGACCACGGACACCAGCGCGCCGTCGTGGTTGACGATGGGCGCGCCGGCGAGGAAGCGGTTGTCGGACGGGAAGCTCGGGGCGGCGCGCCACTGCGCGAGCTGCCCGTCGCTGGACGTGAGGAGGATGCGCTTGCTGCGGTTTATAAACACCTGTCACAAAAAATATATAATTTAACCAACATGTTACACATATACGACACGAGAGCCAACCATTTTGAAATACAAATTCCAACTTGATTGTTTGTTAGTCAAAAACTATTTTGGAAAAGGCTGTATTATTGCTGAGAGGAAACTTTGTACCCCATGCATATAACCATAGAGTAACTTATACTAGAGCGGTACTGTCATAGTACATTTTGTAACCACAGTAAATTCACTGCCATCTGTCGACACACTTTAAAACTAAAAATGAAGATTTATAAAAATACGATAAAATGTATTTAAATATGGATAAATGATTTTTTTTTATTTGCATTAATTATTTTTATAATTTTGACCCATGTTCTTTCACTGATATGCGTTAAAATTGTTTAATAACAAACGAAACCGTCAACGCCATCTATACGACAGTTGGCCAAAGCTAGTAGCGCCCTCTGAACGAGAATCAAATTTTCTTGATTTTCGAGGTACGTTTTTTCCTTAGACTGTATCCATCTAAATGAAAATGAAAATTTATTAATAACATTAGGTTACAGGTCCATTACGGAGTCTATTACGGAGATATCTTTGATATAACCATTCCGGTCGCAGAAATCATCAAAGTAGTAACGAAATGCCAGATATGTCGTAACAGCTACTATCTACGCTTTGCGACTGTGTTCAGTTTTGGTTACTTAATGTGGTAACAGTGTGTACACATTGTGACCAGAATTATTTCAGTAACTAAAGTGGTCGCCGTGTATACACTTTTCGGTCACAAAGTGTCGAAACATTTTTTTATACACTAGCGTTCAGATTGTGACCAAATTTTATACTTAGTGTGGTAACAGTGTGTCCACAATGCGACCAGAATTATTTCAGTAACTAAAGTGGTCGCCGTGTATACACTTTTCGGTCACAAAGTGTCGAAACATTTTTTTATACACTAGCGTTCAGATTGTGACCAAATTCTATACTTAGTGTGGTAACAGTGTGTCCACAATGCGAACAGAATTATTTCAGTAACTAAAGGGGTCGCCGTGTATACACTTTTCGGGCACAAAGTGTCGAAACATTTTTTTATGCACTTAAGCGTTCAGTTTGTGACCAAATCTATACACAATGATTCGTAACCGTTACCGAACTGTTTCGAAACATTGTAACCGAAAAAAAAAACTGTTAACAATGTATCGACTCTTCCCCATTTCTGGTAGCGGTGTCGTTACGGCGACGACACTGCGACCGGAATTGTGACCGGAAAAAACGGTGTCGACACATTTGCGTCGTAACGGCGACCGAAAATGATTGTATGGGACGTTTAACAAGTAGTTCGAGACTTTTCTAATGAGCCTCAACTCGCCATATTTCACGAGATGTATCAAAATGTAGGTCATGCTAAACAACTATAACCGCGAGAGACCCAGAGTAGGTATTTGTTTACTTTCAGATGTAGGTATATCGTTACCGACGTTACCGTGCATACGATAGAAGTATACTTTACCGACCGACCGACCGAACCGACCTTTTCAGCAGTATTCTCGTCTAGACGAACGTAGGCTAACTCGGCTAACGGAGCCAACACCTCGTCGGTGAACACATCGCAGTAATGGTGGGTAGTCTTCGCCAACTCCAATACCTGTAGGTACATAAGGTAGGGTAGGGTAGGTAGGTAGGTACATAGACACAAAATATATCAAGCATTTATAATCTTCCTCTAGTTTTTTGTTGAAATATTAATAGCGCACCCCACTACCCCTCTACATATATCTTAAAGAGCGTTTCAATTATCTTTCTTCCGTCCGGGGTGCGGAGAAGCATACGAGTATGTCTCCTTGCTCCGCCATGTTCTTTCTCAAACTTTTACATTAACTACATTTCGAGCTGTTCGGCTGTGGAATGCTTTGCCGTTAGATATCAGATGTGCTAAATCCTAAATCCCTTCCCATTTTTAAAAATCTATTGAAATTACATTTATACCTATCGCTGCCTAACTTGCCTTATTTATATGATTATACATGAATGTATGTATGTATATATTTTTAGGGTATTTGTATGTATATATTATTTTAAAGTTTAAAAAATTATTTGTGTCCTCGATTTGTTAATTTATATGTATATCGGCACCACCCGTTCAAAGTTGTACTTTGTCTGGAAGAGCGTCTGTTGTTACCTAGTCTTAAGCTTGTATCTCTTTCTGTATTTTCTTACTATGGTGCACAATAAATTTAGTTTGACTACTCGCTGCTAGAGGGCGCTAGTAGTACCTGTTCTTCAGACGAAATATTTTAAGCGTTCAGTTTTCCTACTTGCCACAGGAGGGCTCTAGTAGTACCTGTTCTTCCGTAGCGCAGTGTATTGGCAGAACGCCACCGAAGCTGGCAAACTTGCGGCCAGCGCGCTCATGCAGCTCTACCGGGATAGACATGGTCTCCACCAGGCCCTTGTAGGCCTCGTTCAGCACTGTGCGCTTCGCCATCTTGATCTGAAAAATATAAAGAATCATTGTAAACAGATCACCCAACTGTAGTCCAAAAGCTTACTGTCCGCGCGCGAATTCCGTATATATGTTATGATATGTATCTTTTTTATGTACTTTTGGTCCAATTAAATTAAAGAGTTCTTTAAAATCGATCGGAGACGTGCGTACAGTTTTTATACTGTCCAGTAATCCTCTGGTTTTTTAAAATTGCTATCAATGACAAACCACCACATACGCATCTGTTTTTAAATAAGTTTGATGTCCAGTAACGTTTTTTCTTCTTCTTAATTTAGATGAAACAATAATTAAGTAGAATCAAAGATACCAACGCGTCCTCGCTGTCGGCCATCTTGAGTGAACTGGCGGCGAAAGCGGAGCACAGAGTTTTGACGAGCATGTTACGCCGATTTTAGAACACAGCGTAACATGCGCGATGCGTAACACGCTCGATGCGAATGTTACATTACACCTCGTAACGTTGGTCAGTACCCACCTTCAGGGCCCATTTCCGACGGAAAGCTACATTTAAAATAAAAATAAAAAAAATAAATAA
Organism: Cydia strobilella; assembly: GCF_947568885.1. NCBI lineage: Eukaryota > Metazoa > Arthropoda > Insecta > Lepidoptera > Tortricidae > Cydia > Cydia strobilella. The sequence goes on along the minus strand of NC_086059.1, from coordinate 14,221,269 downwards.
AATAAAAAGCTTTTATTTCAGGCATTTACCCATATTGCGTACAAAATTAAATACTACTTAAGAACTAATTGACACTGTAAAGGGGTGCCAGTCATGTTAAAAATAAGTCTAAATCTAGGTTCAGTCATTTTCTGTTCTGATCCATGTGAACAGAAATCCAGCGCTTAAACACCGGACTCCTTTTATCGTCAGAAACAGCCACAAGTATTTTGTTGTCGGAACAGCGCAGTCTCCTCCAGAACGAGGCAACGCGGGATCTAATTATCGCGAAAAAGTCGGGGACCCCCGCGTCCACGAACATGCCCGACGCGCTGCAGCACCGCGGCAGCCGCATAAGATGCTTTGTACCATAAATGTCAGCGTCACTGACGCAGACTACAAAAATATATAGTCATGCCGACTAACCAAAAGATGGCGGAGTTTTCCGCATAAGGAGAACCACCTTAAACGTTCACGGATACTGAGTTACATGGTGGCTTTTTTACGATAGCAAACCGTTAGCCAGTTTGCGGGCCGTGCAGCGACATCTAATGTGCAATAGCAGAAACTGTGCAGTATGAAAAACTGGCAGAGCATGTCGGGTCAAGCTTACTTTAGTTCCGTAACCCGCTGGGGGGCGTCCATTAATTCCGTGAGGGGTTTTTGAAGATTATATATTTCTTTGCTTTTGTTGTGTGTACATGTACCTACGTACATGTTTGTGATTGTCACGAATAAATGTCTCGTATCTTTTTTAGGGTTCCGTACCCAAAGGGTAAAAACGGGACCCTATTACTAAGACTCCGCTGTCCGCCTGTCCGTCTATCCCTCTGTCTGTCTGTCACCAGACTGTATCTCATGATCCGTGATAGCTAGACAGTTGAAATTTTCACAGATCAGTATTTCTGTTGCCGCTATAACAACAAATACTAAAAAGTACGGAACCCTCGGTGCGCGAGTCCGACTCGCACTTGGCCGGTTTTTGTTATTTACTACCTCATCCATCATGTAAACAGCCACAGCCCCTGTAACGTGACCAACCAGCGATAGGGACTTACCGATATGATAGAGGTGAAAAATACCTACTGTTTATTTATCTTCTATTGTGCTGCAAAAACACGAGTAAGGTACGTATATAGATTCTACTGATTTGTATATTTCTTATTAAAGATAAAAATAAAAAAAAAAACATTTTATTCGTGACGATCACAAAATATGTATGTAGATACGAATATGTACAGACAACGGGAGCAAGAAAAGAACAGATCATTATGCCGAGTTGGGTCTATTTCGTGATGCCCACGCATCACGAAATAGACCCAACTCGGCATAATGCTAGCTTACATTTTAAAGATAAATAAAGATAATTCGTGACGATCACAAAGGCCCATGATACGGTGATGCCACGACAGAACACATTACACTTATTAAGACATTACAAAAATACACAAGATTTTTTTTCGGGTTCCCCTCATCTGGCAGAATATTATTTGTCAGAAATACTCTCTCTCTGTGTAAGTACTTAGTATACACTATACTTACTATACAGCATTGATATTTAGCTTTGACTTGTATACTACCACAGATTATATAATAGTTCTATATTACTTGGTAAAGACGGGCCTTACGGACAATAAGAATGGTGCCAGTACAACAGCCAATCGTGCAGTCTATATTCTGTTTTTCATTCCGTAGACTAAAACGACATTTCATGTGGTACTAAGAAATGTCATGTCTTACACATGAAACGTCATTTTAGTCTACGGAATAAAAAAACAGACCTTAGTCTAAGAACTAGTTGCGGCAAATTTGGCGCGTGATGCGAACTTATCATGAACCAATCGCGTTGTTAGCATTCCACCCAGGCACACCAAACGAGAATGTTCGGCCAGAATTATATGGGCCTATCTTTAGTTTTGAAATCTTTGATTGATAGCTTATACAATTGCCGTCATAACTCAAATAAAAAATGTTGAATTTCAGTTTCAGATAGAGAATCAAGTTAAAAGAGATTTTCCTTTTTTTATACAAAACTTTTAAGATCTAATTTAAAACACTAACCTGTATACTTTTGAGCTCAATCGCGAACAAGTTTGATAGTTTTTGTTCTGGAGATACGTGTGGTGTCGTCTGAGATTGATAAACAACTGTTATCACTATCAGCGGCTGATAGCGGCTGACCCGACGCAGGTGAAGCCGAATTCATGAGCCCAATAACTTTTAAGTAATCATAATCAAGTAATTACGTTAACGAGTTGTAATATATTAAATAAATAAATATAAATATAGGACATTCTTACACAGATTGACTAAGTCCCACAGTAAGCTCAAGAAGGCTTGTGTTGTGGGTACTTAGACAACGATATATATAATATACAAATACATAGAAAACACCCAAGACTCAGGAACAAATATCTGTGCTCATCACACAAATAAATGCCCTTACCGGGATTCGAACCCAGGACCATCGGCTTCACAGGCAGGGTCACTACCCACTAGGCCAGACCGGTCGTCCTGTATTAGTACCTAGGAGACCGAGCTTTGCTCGGAAAATATATAAAAACTCAAAATTGCGCGTTTTCTTAGAGACAAGACCTAGCTAGATCGATTTTTCTCCGAAAACCCCCATATAACAAATTTCATCGAAATCGTTAGAGCCGTTTCCGAAATCCCCGAAATAAATATATATATACATAGATATATACAAGAGTTGCTCGTTTAAAAGTATAAGATATATAGGGCTGGATGATTCTGATTTAAACTTTCACTATTTATGAGGACAAGACGTACCTAATTAATCGCGTAAAATTAAGTTTTAAATTTACCTCCGACGTTTCGAGAACGGCGTTGTCCCCGTGGTCTCGTGGTCGTGGTCGTGGCCGAAATAACCCAAAAGTTGTAAATGGTAGGTATATACACTTTAAAGATGCCCGCCTACGATAATATGACCCCTAGGGGTCTATATTGGGTCGCATAATAATTGATTATCCTAATGTAATGTTACGCATAAAACTCATTTCGCATAAATTTTATTTCTGCTGAAACTATTCACATTTCTGAAAAATTATAAAAGAAACCTAACCTAACCTACCCTATTCTACACAACCTATGCAAAACATTTTCGAAAATACTTTCTGTTTCAGCTGGAGAAAAATTATGCGAAAAGAGTTTTATGCGTAACATAACATTAGGACAATTAATTATTATGCGACGAGATAGGCACCCCTTCCCTAGCTATTCGTAATCCAAGGAATAGCCAGAGGGCAGATTAAAATGGTTTGACTGTATTATTAAGCATTGTGTTAAATTGCCACGATATTATCAGCAGGCGCATTATATTATTAGTGTACATAACATAAGCAATGACGACAGTACAAATTAAACATTTGTAGGTATATATAGGTATAAAACATTAAAACATATATTTAAGTAACATTAACAAACGTAACTTACCAAATGTTCCGTGGTAAAAATTAACAAGTTCACTCGGTATCAACTATCAAATTAGTTGCCAAGCGGACCCCAGGCTCCCATGAGCCGTGGCAAAATGCCGGGACGACACGAGGAAGATGATAAATAAAATACCACTAGAGGCACCTTTTTTACATGAATTGTCATGTAAAAAAAGGCATCATTGGAGTAATAACACTAATAACGTAAACTGAAGCACTGTATTAAAAATTCTAACACGTTTTGTAACTAGCAAAGAACGTCTCGCCCCAAATTGTACGTACAAATAGAATTCGAAAGTTAACGTCAAGAGTTTATATAAGGCGTTTTCTGAGAAGTTTGTCTATGGTCGCCAAAGATCCCCGGCAAGGGTCCGAATCGTAGTAACGTAGTAAAGGCTTCTACAGACGATGCAACAACTACGTATATACGGTTTTAGACATTTGCTGGCTAAGTAGATGCTTCTACTCGCACTTAAACTATCGTGAGACATATTTCAAAATATTTATCAGTACGGTTTTACATGTTAGTACATGTCGCCAAAAGCGACTAAAAATAATAGTGAGTAAAAACCGTACTGATAAATATTTTGATGCTTCTACTACTCGAATTCATACATTCGTTACTACGAATTTAGGAGATCGATCAAATGCCGACGCAGCTAATATGCGATGGAATGAGATAGCAATATTGCTTGCTTCCTCTAACGCATAACTGCGTCCCTGAGGCTTTTCGAGACATGCCACGCGTGGAAACGTAGCATATATTCCGTCGCCGCGTAGCATACCAAAGCCGTTTCTGTCCAGTCGACGGCGCCGAGTTCGCTAAGGTATACTTAGACATAGCAAACAAAAAAGATTAAAAACTGTAATAGATGTCATATATTAAAGAAAAAGTGACGAAGCCCTCCAGTGGTGAAGGCCGGAAGTTTTTAATTTATATATAGTAGTGTGACTACTTTAAAAAACACAAATAAAAATATTTAATAAAATAATTGTATTTGTTCTCAAACTTGTTAAAAAAGATTAAATTCTAAATAATATATAGTCTTGGAAACCAATAGGTATAGTCACTATATTAGGCCTAAAGCGTGGCTCGAACCTTGGAGTAGGTAACTTCTAACGGTGTTGGTATGTCAATATCTCTTCATCTAATCTTTTTCGTAAACTAGGTATAATAAACAAATTATAGCAAATCCTTTCATTTATTTTAAAGAAAACTTACCTTAGGTACATTGCATAACGCGGGCGCAGCGCAAACCAATAAATAGAAATACGATTTCAGCATCTCACTATTCTGAAGCAAAATGTAAAAATTATAATGTGTTGTACTAAACACTAGTGTTTCCGACATTAACTGGAAATAAAATATTACATGACTGAGTATACGAGTAGTACTGCGTAGTGCGTAGTACTCGTACATTTAGGTGTGATTGCTAATGACTCAGCTAGCACAAGTCTCTCACAACAGTTACATTATGAGATTCGGGCAAACCATGGCGTGGTTATTTAGAAAAAAAACTTTTGTTTTATTAGTTTCCTGCTAACCAAAGGTTGTCTGGAAGAGATCGCTTCTTAGCGATAAGACCGCCTGTTGTTACCTAGCTTTTAATTGTATGTCATTTTCTGTGTTTTTTTTTACTGTATGGTACTGTACTACTACTTTTTCGTTCTTCGAAAATTATGAGTTATTTTGTCAAAATGGTACAAATAATGTTGTATAAAAAAGAACTTTTTTCCTTTTTATCGATTCTGAGTAGGTACATATAAATATAATCCTAAATTTTATATTTAGGTATATTTGAAATTTCTAGTATAGAAAAAACCGGCCAAGTGCGAGTCGGACTCAGAAATACATCATCTGTGAAAATTTCAACTGTCTATTAGATATCACGGTTCATGAGATACAGCCTGGTGACAGACAGACAGACGGACAGCGGAGTCTTAGTAATAGGGTCCTGTTTTTACCCTTTGGGTACGGAACCCTAAAAAAGTAACAAGTTTCCCCACAAATTTTCAAACACGCTTCTAGGTTTACATACAAGGGCTGTTCCGAAAGTTGTAGCTGCTCCGGCTCCGACTCTACTCATGAGATTACAATATTATTTGTAGTATTTTGTGTAATTAGCAGCACCTAAAAAAACAGTTTTTTTTTAAATACTGTTTATAAAATGACAGCACATACCTATGGAGTCTCAATTACTGATTTACATGACTGATGGTTAGGCTTCGACGCCACGAAGTAAAAAAAAAAACTAGTAGTAATTAAGTACTAAAAGATCCCTCACAACTCATGCACAATGGTATAATAGTTATTTGTTATACAAGGGTGCAAAGTTGTATTTTACCCGCGCGTGTTTCAACACACGAGAAGTAAAATACATTTGCACCCGTGTGTAACACAAAACTTTTCACCTCACTGTAGCGAGGAAAGTGCAACATCCACAGGCGTTAGATCATCTTCATCACTGGAATCACTCATTTTTTTACGATATTATAACAAAAAACTCTGGAAATTCTGTATTTTTACGCGAGAAGTTTCTAAGTAAAAAAATTGTTGACAATGTTGACATTTCTGACGTATGAAATGTCATTGATGCGTTTTGAAATTGCATCGACTCAACTTGTGCGTTCAGAATTATATTTAACATCATTATTAAAAATCAAACGTTTGTTATGGAAGTTTAAGGTTTATGACATAAAATCATTAAATAAAGCTAATTTTGGTATATTTTATTAGATTCTCAAACAATTTGTTTAATGATAATTAATATCGAACGAACCATTATTATGAGCGTTTTACGTTTTGTTATCTGTCAAGCTACTTAAACACGCTCCATCCAAGGTCAAATTACTTTCCCCACTAGTGGATAAAATGCGTTTTTCCCCGCTTGTTTTAAAGGATAAAAGACAACTTTCCGAGCTAGTGAGGAGAAAATAATATTGTAATCGCATGAGTAGAGCCGGAGCAGCTAACAACTTGCGGAACAGCCCTCGTATGTATGATATCACTATGATATAGTTGTTACGGGATTAGATATGAAAGTTACGTGTTACCGTTACCGTGTGTTCGTTAAGCAATGGAAATATGACGCCCTTCGGTTTAAATGGATCAATATTATACGCAATATCAGCTCATCAGCTGCCCTACATGTTTTACAGTATGTACAAGGAGGAGGAAATGGGTTGTTGACAACTTGACACTTCTAAAATGATTCTTTTTTACGAAAAATACGTGTATAATAGGTTTTTAAAAGCTAATAAACTTAAAGTATCCCATAAAAACTCCTTTCTCCTCCTATATTTCTTTCTTTTTCTCCTTTCTATACTCTTAAAATATTCGAAAAATAAAAAAAAGCAAAAAAATAAGGATGATATTAAGTATCAAAGAACAAATAAATCGAAACTGCAGATAACCATTGAAAACAGATTTAATGGCCACATGTGATCCGAGATTAAGCGATAAAGAGTCATCGGAAAATGGTCCTTAACACAACGCAGCAAGAGTGCGTCGGTCGCCAGCGGGGATTCCCCGGGCATAGAATAAACTAGACGAGACTATCATTTTCATTTATTATTAGGTATTTTTGCATTACGCTTTTACTGACTCAAATTGTCTATGGTCAAATTGAATTTAGGCCTCATACTCTCGAGCGCTTTTTCAACGCGGGTTAAAAAAGCGCTTGAATCTGCCCGCACGCTAAATTCGATTTAAAGACAAAGGCTTAAAGTCGAAAATCCATTGATAAAAAGCGCTACCGCCATCGTTTGAATAAATACACATGTTTCTATTTGTGTCATTCAAAGGCGTGTCGAAAAAGCGCTTGTGAGAATGAGGCCTAAACTGTGTTGATGTGTCCAATGTCCAATGTTCATGAAATTATGAAGGCCGCTCAAAGAGTAGTATACCAGACTACGCGGCGCGAAGCCGCGAACGCGAGTTACGTAGTAACTATTTATTAATCTGTGACGCGAGTGTGTAGTCGATTTCGCTGATTAGCGAACTAGACTCCACACTCGCGTTCGCGGCTTCGCGCACGAGTGTGGAGGAGGCTCGAGGTGAATGGTGTAAATTTATCTTAAGTGACGTAACGTAACACAATCTTTTTTGTACACTGATTGTACAAAAGTTGACAGTCAATGGAAAATGGGTTATATTATATAAAACGCACAAAACTAGTTATTAATATTATGTAAATACCTACTTACCTACTTAGTTTCGGTTTCTAAGAAAACGTTAAATCTAACTTTAGCCACTAAGTACAATGTCTTCAATAATTATAAAGGTTAATATTGTCTTCGGTTACCGCGATAGTTACTCATGAAATAAAACTATGAAAACGGATTATATCGCGTATATTGAATTTATAATACATCCCGACGTTTCGAACTCTTTACAGCGTTCGTGGTCAACGGGTGACTGAGGAAAAATTACAAAGTGCAAAAATACCCACATACTAAAATAATGAACAATCATAGACTACAAACTTTAAGGCTGGTTGTACATGAAAAATCGGTTCATAAGGCTAGTTATACACTATAATTATTTTTCAAGTAAAGATATATATATATATATATATACGCGATAAAAACTATGCCGGCTCCAACCCTACACCACGGACCCGAGAAGATTTAATTCCCTCCTAAATTGTAGGAGGGTAGGAGGGGGTTGAAAAATAATTATAGTGTATAACTAGCCTTATGAACCGATTTTTCATGTACAACCAGCCTTAAAGTTTGTAGTCTATGATTGTTCATTATTTTAGTATGTGGGTATTTTTGCACTTTGTAATTTTTCCTCAGTCACCCGTTGACCACGAACGCTGTAAAGAGTTCGAAACGTCGGGATGTATTATAAATTCAATATACGCGATATAATCCGTTTTCATAGTTTTATAAAGGTTAAGTTTAATTAAAATCTCTCATTAAAATCTATTTTCCCGGTTGCCGAGATACAGGCTGCGCCTAGTTTGGGGCCGATGGATATAAGCTTACTTGTAAAATCTAATTTATGTTAAATTCAATGTGTTGTCAATTTGAAAAAAATAATAATCAAGTTTGGTAAATTAACTATTTGTATTTATATGTCTAGTGAATTAGTGATCGTATTTCGTAGTAAAGTAGGAAAGGAGGCAATTAATGTCCTTAAAAATATTAACTGAACGAGTGATAGTATTTAATTTAACTAATTGGGAGTATCCAACCTTGCGTGTGCAATTTAAATGGTTATTTAACATAGTGTAAAAAATATAGGTATACAGATGACCCTCGCGCGGGCGGCTTTCTCGCGCAAAGATTGGCTATAGCAATCCAGTGCGGGAATGCCGCCTGCGTGATGGGCACCTTGCCTAGGGGGCAAAATTTAGAAGGGCCTTTTATGTAAGTATTTTTAAGTTTATTTTTACTTTAGTATTATTTAGTATTATTATTTAGTTTGTAATTTGTTTATTGTTTAAGTATCTTTTAGTTTTTTCTTAATTCTTTCTGTAATTTATTTTAGTTAAATAAATAAATATTAGTTTTTTAGGTATACCTATCATAGGTATTCAGAAAAAGTACCATTTTATGAAAAATAAATATTTATTTCTTTCCTGTAAATCATTATGACAATGATACTTAACTGAATAATTGTCTGTCATTGATACGGCCATTTTGTATTAATATAAACAATTGCTTAAAAAAACTTTTTGTCATGGACAATAATTAATTCGTATATAAACAGGTATAGATATCATACACTAAAGAAAATGTGACCAAGTCCACCGTGTGTTAAGTTTTTAAGTAGTAAACATATTTTTTCGGAACACACTTGTAAATAAGTAACAATGAATAAATAAAACCTTGTCTCTTGTGTCACCTCCTGTACTCCTAATACACACGAATAACGTCTCTGTCAGTAGGCGGCGCTCTAGCCCGCTCCATGCGCGCCATGCTGGTGGCACATGCGCGTGGCCTTAAGGCGGGGTCGGTAACGGTAGAGCTGGTCACCTCCTGTACTCCTTATAAACAAGTATAACGTCTCTATCAGTAGGCGGCGCTCTAGCCCGCTCCATGCGCGCCATGCTGGTGGCACATGCGCGTGGCCTTAAGGCGGGGTCGGTAACGGTAGAGCTGGTCACCTCCTGTACTCCTTATAAACAAGTATAACGTCTCTATCAGTAGGCGGCGCTCTAGCCCGCTCCATGCGCGCCATGCTGGTGGCACATGTGCGTGGCCTTAAGGCGGGGTCCCGGTACAGCAGTTTGTTGCGACGGACGCCCACTAGGAGGACGTAGTGGCCGGTGAAAGAGCCGCCGAAGCAGCGCCTAAAATTAAAAACATTAAATTAATTACGTATTTAAGTTTAAACTCACAACACAACCAACTAGGAAATACATAAATACTTGCAAATCAATAATTTTAAGAAAGAAATTCTTCATGCAACTAAGGCATATCACCATAGATTAAGACACCATCCAAATGACCTGGCAGCAAAACTAACACACAATTAAGGGATATGAAATTTCTCGTGGAATGCCCCTTTAGCGTCCAATCCAATGGCCAGTTGATCTATCTTACCTAAAATCGGCCTTCAGCTTGTTGTGCTTACAGAGATCACACGACAACAGTCCTGCGTCGATCAGCAATAACGCCGGGCCGTGTCGTAGATGACGCACTATGGCGTCAATTGGCAGGTGGCCTTCTACCAACTCTATGCCTGCGGCGTTTGCGGAATCGAAGCGTTGAGAGATGCGGGGGCGGTCCTATTAAACAGTCAACCATACTGTGGGCACAGGGCGGACACGCTATAAATCAAAAATCACTTGCGTTTCTATGTGTGAACGGCAAGTCTGGACACGCGTCATGCGTCATAGTGTGAGTAAGTTGCTTAAAAATAGTACTGGGAGTACGCCAGAAGTCCGCCAGATTTCTGTCGCGGGGCGAGGTAATTCGAATCGGGGCGGGGCGGTGCATGGCCGTTCTGTATGATAATACTATTACTTATTCTGTGCTGTAGGCTAAACGAAAATTGTAGGTACATAATACCTAGATCGCTCTTTGGCCATAAGGCCGCCTGTTGTTTACCTCTGTCTTCATGTATTATGTCATATGTGTGTTTCCACGTACATTTATTCTGAGCTTGTGCAATAAAGAGGATTTGTATACCTACATACTATGTAAGTGAATACACCAACTTTTTCTGGTCACTTGTTGCCATGGTTGACTTTCCCCAGGGCAGCGGTTCTCAAACTTTTTATATTACCAAATTAAAAATGTTAGTTCGTCACTATTGAACTGTGGACCAGACATAGAAGAGCTGGTTATTGTTTTTTCTCGCGGAGCTCTAGAGGTCCGCGGAGCACACTTTTAGAATGGCTGCCGCAGGGAAACCTTATTTATAACTCTTACTAAGCATGTTGTATAGTAGAATGTAATAGAGCAGCAGACCGCCTGTTGTTGTTGTTACCTAGTCTTAAGCTTGTATTTCGCTTTCTGTGTATTTTTTTTAACTTTATGGTGCACAATAAAGATTATTTACTTACTTACTTACAGCATTTCTTTTAAGACAATGTACCACTATATATTTCCCTGGTCAATGGAACAATAACAACACAAAGAAGCTCATAATAATAATAAATAATAATAAAGCCTTTATTCTCACAAAATATTACAAAATAGATTTAACACTAACTAACTTATATCCTACATTCTAGGTGAGGTACCCATTTTTGGGCAAAGGCCTCCTCCAAGCCCTTCCAATGATCTCTGTCTTTAGCTTGCCGAGTTCATGTATTTCCAGCTATCTTCACAATATCATCTATAGTTAACGCTATCTCTACTGAGCTCGTTCACTTACCTGTACTAACAATGGCATTCTGTTAAACAAAAGCCATTATTTCTTTTGAGTGAGCGCGTGGCCATTGTGTGTGAGCCTCAGGCACAAAAAGGCCACGCGCTCACACAAAAGAAATAATGGCTTTTGTTAACAGAATGCCATCGTTAGTACGTAAGTGAACGAGCTTAGTAGAGATAGCATTAACTATACCCATCTCCACCCCCCAAGAAGCTCATACCCTTAAGTAATTCAAGACAAATAATATTAGCAAGGACTCTATGGTTTGTATACTTTAATTAATGAATAGGCCTCACCTTATCAATGATATTCCGGTAGTAGTTGTGTTTCCTGTGGGCCTCGTTCACCCCCATCATAGTGGTATGCATGCAGTGAGGGATCTCAAACCTGAAGACAAATATAGTCCGTTTTAGTGCTTAGAATGAACCTAAATGTTCGAGTAAGCTAATTACCCTTAGTGTTTAGGAACTAATTAGTTCTATTAGCCTAGGTGATGCACAATTGTCGTTGCTACTTAAACTTTGATTTTAATATCTTATTACGTGTGATGCCAGGGAATTATATCTAATGAAACGTCGGTAAACAATTTAAGATTATATTCTAAACACACACGAGGGCACTAAATGCTAATAATCCTACGACTAAATTAAAACTATATGTTGGACGCCAAGAGGAGTTTAAACCGCTAAGGTCTGGGAATCCTGCTATTCCAAAGATACGCCGGCTAGCGTGACAACTGTGCTTTATCGAGTTAGTGGTCGTATTTTCGACCGAACCTTGAAGGGCATGTCCACAGGCTAAAACAAAGGATTTACTTTAACTATGCCAGTCCCCTTTTAGAGGCATTATATTTTATTATTTATTTAATGTACATTGGCAGTGTTTGCTTAGCCACTAGCACTTACCCCTTCGCCGTACTGTCACTCACAAAACAAAACAATAATAATGTCCGTAATAAGTATCAAACTTAGTTAATAAACGGTGATTGCATTTTGCAATCTAATTTTACATTTGCAATTTCGATGTCTATGGCGGGTACATAGTTTACACACCAACCATATTAATCTTTCAAAGACATGAGCTGGAATGACTTGCCGAATGTAATGCATTAATATAAGTATGAAAAATATCTTTAAAAATTTTGAAAAAGATGATGCGCCACCGGGGTTTGAACCCTCGCCCATACGATCGCTAGTCCGACGTTGTACCGCTGAGCCGTCAGTGCTATTAGTCAGCCGTGCGAATTTGTTGACTACTACGCTGCGGCGTCCATCGGGCGAATCACGCAATGCATACAAAAATGAACTCACTCTATTACATACTAAATACGACATAACAATCTTAATATGCACAATGCTAATTGATTGGGTAATAAAAAGGGCAATTAAACGTTATATGTTAACTGAATGTTTCTTTCCTTCTGTGCACACAATATATAGAGTTATAGTCCAGATCTGAACTGTAAGTCATTAATGTAATTTCTGTAAATGTCTGTAACTTGTTTTGTAAGCCAAATAAAATAATTTTAAAAAAACTGTCAGTTTAATATCCAGAATATAAAACACAACTTAGGTATTACACTAGCCCAAATATCCTAAAAAAATCAAGTCTTCACTTACTTCTTCAACAAATAACACAGATCAATGGTCCATGTGATTTGTCCGAAGCCCTCTTCCTTGCAGATCGGCTCAAAGTTGTCTAACAGCTCCTGACGTTGTGCTGGGTCCAACAGCATTGTGACACAGGCCACACCACAGTCCCATGAATACCGCTGAGTGAAGTGCTCCAACTCATGCTCAGCATACACTGTGTATTCAATTTACGAACTTAAGGTTCCTAAGGTTCACCCATGAAAATAAAATAAAACTTATAAAATACAGATTAATAAAATCTTTGTGTAACTTAGAACCCAGAAGGGGAAATTGAATAGTAAAACATTTTTTTCGTGTTTATTATTAGATAAAGATAAAATAAACATATGTGCCGTTCTCAATCAAAAGGGTACTTATTGTCGGTTGTCAATAAGGCGCTATTTCCATACAGCATTAATTTGAAATCAACCTTATCGACAAGCGACAATGTGGTACCTTCTGGTTGAAAACGTCACATATTACATATCTAGTGCATAATTATTTTCCATCGTATTTTCACGGAAACGGTCCATACGTGTATATGTCTTGCTATTTCAGTCAGTGTCGGTACAAAAAGTACTGAGAAATACGAAAGTTTCCGAGAAAATACAATGGAAAACAATTTTATTATATATACACTAAATCTGTACAATGCGCTTATGAAGGTCAATAAAACGACGCCGGCTCTAACCCTACACCTCTGACCCGAGATGAGTTAAATCCCTCCTAAATTATAGGAGAGTATCCCAATTAATATGGGCCAGCAAGAAACTCGGCGTATTAAAACTAACTTGTTACTGTACTCAAGGTCAGAAAATCAAAACTTTAATGTTTATAAACAAGTTTATTTACTTACCATCTTCCGATGCAGAACCCATTTTAATAAGACTTGATGCTAAAGTAACATTAAGGAGGTAATAACAATACTTGTTTATTAACTCGAAACAAGTTTAAAACATGGAAATTATGCTAAAAGAAGTACATTTTTATTAGTCATACATTTCGCCGAAATCATTGTGTGATTTGATTTGACTTTGCGGCAATGACAGCATTATTCCGATTTGCATTGGGTTAGGTTTTGCGTCCGTTTTGTGACGATGGATTACGTCACAATAAACATTTTATTTATATTTTATTAATAATATTTTCTAATCTAAGATAGTAAACCAAGTTTGATATCTATATTTTTTATAATTTTTTGCCATTATTAAAGCTTTTAATGTATGCTACTCCTTCAGTTATCGTCCCAGACTATGCGTGCAAAGAAAAGGTTTATCTCGTGCCAAAATTGCGTTTTGATACTACACGAATATATCAAAATGTTACATAAAGAGCTTATTACACTATCCTAATTTAGTGACTAACAAGAGGGACGCCGCTATACGTGAGAAACGATAGAATGTATCTCTTATCGCGTCTCACGTATAGCGGCGTCCCTCTTGTTAGTCACTAAATTGACATGAGAGCAATAAATATTCTATTCTATTCTAAATTTAGCAAAATGTAATAAGGCAATGCAGTATTTAAACGGACTGTCAATGTGACATTGACATTCGGGATTTAACAGCTGACTCGTGCGCCGTGCGTATTTATTTTTATTCCAATAGGATTCAAAGAAAATAATAAATAAGCTGCTGAAGCTATGGCGTTGAGAAATTCAGTTTTAAAGTTAGCTAAACTGGGACGATCTAGCAGTCACATGCGACTACGAGGGCTAAGTACCCAGACGTTTGAAAAAGTCAACGAAAGCGAAAAATCTAAACAGACTCATTTCGGCTTCGAAACAGTCGATGAGAAAGAGAAGTGGAAAAAAGGTTAGTGTAAGATTAAAATCCTTGACTTTGTAATTCTTATTACCTACACTCTCTTATAAGTGTCGTAACTCGTAACTATAGCTGTACCTTTACGTACAATTGAGTGATATTTTGATAACCAAAAAAATATACTACTGACAAGCATTGCAAAAGTAATCATCTCCAACTAATAGTGAACAAAAAATTAAATTTTGCAATATCTTTGTTTTTCAGTACACAATGTATTTGAGACCGTGGCGGAGAAGTATGATGTAATGAATGATGCCATGTCACTGGGCATTCACCGGTTATGGAAGGACATCTTCATGCAGCGCCTGGCTCCCACACATGGGACCAAGCTGCTAGATGTTGCTGGTGGCACAGGTATCAGACAATTATTTATTTAATTTTATGCTTATTTTAATTGAAAGTAAAATGGAAGATTTAAACATGCAACCTTTCAAAAAACAATTTTGGGAAAACAAATGATTACCACAGCACAATAAAAATGCAGTGAATTATGCAGCTAAGATGAGATAGTCTTATTAATATTCAATTGATTTAAATGAAACATTGGTTGTATTTATGTGTAATGATTATTTATAATTCTTACACATTATTGACCTTCATTATGGTCAAAAGTTATATTAATCTAACAAATACCAATCTTCAGTTCTGTCTGTTTATCCTATTTTAGTGACTAATTATGTTCTTGGATTACAGGGGACATAACATTCCGCTACATAAACTATCTGAAGAACCTGGGTCTTGCAACAGAGGGCAGACGGAGTGCCGTCACTGTCTGCGATATCAACCAAGCAATGCTCGATGTGGGCAAACTCAGGGCACAAAGGTAGTTGGATTTAGCTCAATGATGTCCTAATAGCCGGGTCCACACAGAGCGAGCATACGCGCGAGGCAATGTCCTCGCGCACAAAACGGCCGGTGTAGACGTGCCTCGGCACGTTTAAAAATGTCGATTCAACACGCGTATGCTCGCTCTGTGTGGACCCGGCTATTAGTATATGATTAGTCTACTGTAACTACAAACTATTCTTTGAACCTCCAATCTCTTTAACCCGTTTCTTGGCAATGTATTTTACAATACAAGTCACCTACATAATTTTACACCCTCTTTTTTTCTAAGAGCATTTTTTTGCTTTAGGTACCAGGCGCAAGCGAGGCTTGAACTCACGATTTTTTTTTATTTGCCAAGAGGACACTGAAAAAATAATGTTTTAATGTTGTTCTCTATATTTTTAGACAGGGCTACACGCCGGAGACATGCGGAGTGGACATTGACTGGGTGTGCGGAGATGCAGAGAAGTTACCACAAGCTGACGACAGCTACACAGCTTACACCATCGCCTTTGGCATCCGCAACTGCACACATATTGATAAGGTACAGTAAAAAAAATTTTGATGTGCAGACCAGTTTCATTTCATGAATGTTTTAAGATTTATCTGGTTTTTGATGAATACTTAGGCTTTAAATTACCAAAATTGTCTTTCCAGGTGCTAGAAGAGGCATACCGCGTGCTGGCGCCCGGCGGCCGCTTCATGTGTCTCGAGTTCAGCCATCTGCCCAACGAGGCTTTACAGTGGTAAGCTGTCAACATACAGTCGGCAAGACTATTAGTACAAACATGCCTTTATTCTCTATAGATCCAAGGTAGATTTAGTGAGATTTTTTTTTATTCACCACTTCCATTCCAATCAAATTCTTTGACTGTGCAATCACCCTGCAATAGTATGCTCTGTAGTTGCGCTACAAATATGATCGTGTCATTATCTTTGCAGCCTACGTTTTAACATATTATTGCATGTGACTGATACTTGCAATGATCAGATTATTTTTTTTCTATTCAGCAATAATAATTACCTAACTGAATACCCCTTTTTCAGGGCATACGACAAATACTCCTTCCAGGTGATCCCAGTGCTGGGGCAGCTTATCGCAGGCCAGTGGAAGCCCTACCAGTACCTAGTTGAAAGCATACGTCAGTTCCCTAACCAGGTTTGTATTAGAAACTAAATCCTTCAGTCCCAGGGACTCTATCGCTCGAATATGCAAGAGCGACAGAGAGGCAGATAACGATACTTCTAATTTCGTGGTAGGCCTTCAGCGAGGGGTGTCTAGCTTTGTGACTTTTCAACCAAAAGGTACCACAGCAGTAGAATTTAAGGATTGTGAAAAACGCAGGCAAACTTATGCAACTGTACTTATCATTCCAGGAGAAGTTCAAGTCCATGATCGAAGACGCAGGCTTCAGACAGGTCACCTACGAAAACCTCACCTTCGGCGTCACCGCTATACATTCGGGATTCAAGATCTAACTACCAGGGAACTTCTTATTGAACCATTTGGATGCCAAGAACACATCGAGTCCGTCTAAGCCTACTTTGCACGACTTAAATAGAACAAAGTGAGGAGTGTCATTATACCTCATACCTATTTTACATGACCACACTATTGACTGGTTGTTATTGTTACTGATACGATAGATTTTATTATTTAATAAAAAATAAGTGTAAAACTAAGTTAGATAAGTGAATTTTATTAAAGATCAATGAATTTACCACAATTTGGTATTCGTATTTTCCTTTTTATAAATTAATGCTAACATTTTCATTGTTTCATTTTTTTCATCATATTTATCTAATTTAAATATCTAAATTTTAATGTGAAATAATTTCATAAACCAATGAAAATAAAAAAAGCTCAATCTTATTCTGAAATGTTAAAATTTCCAAATAGTGAAAAGGCTCGATATTATTATCAACGATCAGTACAAATATTAAAACAAAAGGTATCAATGTACATTATAAGTGGTCATTAAGGGAGTGGTAATTAAAGTCAAAATTATTTTCGTTGTCTTGTTTCTGACCACTCTGTCACGCTTCTATTTTTGTCTACTATCAAATAAATAAAAAAAGTTGAGTGCTATTGCATGTCTTTCTAGCTGTAGAAATATAAAAATTCTCTTGAGAAAAATTAAATTTCATCCCATACATAAAGCTCCACTCAGTTACATTTTTTGGGAAAAAAACAAAACGATGAAAAGTCATTATATCTCGCTATCACCATTTGGATAGTTACCTAAATAAGTATTTCCTGTATTAAGATTTGTTATAAATAAAACAACCAATTTTTTAAAGGAATTTATTGAGTCCATCAAACTGTGTCGGCATGGAATGCAGAACCTAAATTACAAGTACATATACATTTGTGATATTATAGGCCTCGCCTAGCGCTCGGCCGTCTAACATACCTCCCGCTTGCTCAGAGTAAAGACCAGTCACACACTCGGCGTAGCATGCTAGTTAGCTACTAGGGCGGGAAGCGATCGCTCCGGAGCCTATAGGGCTAGCACGAGTGGGCCGCGGCAGTATCGCGCAAGAGATAGACTATACCCGTCCATTATTAAAAGGCTAGAAGACAAACGGTACTCTGAAGCGACGTCACGCTTATTATGAGGGTAAAACATTCAATTTTTCAATAACATGCAATGGGAACATTTTTATCATTTTAGAAATATATAACTGTGGTTTTGTATGTTTTTATTCATTTATTTTTTGGTGTCCAATTTATTGTGATTGCTCATTTTCTATTTATTTAACTACTTAATTGTTTATAAAAATCATGTGTCATCATCCCAATGAATAAAGTTAGAAAGGCGGGTAGTCTATCTCGCGCGCAAGTTGTCGCGGTGCACTTGTGCTATACCTACGGGTGTAGAAACATCGAAAAGCAAGTGTTAGGGAATCGCGATGGGCGAGGGTAAGCGATACAAAGATGGTACACGGGATTTTAATAATATTTATTGTGTGTTTTAAAGTGCTACTTACCTACAATAATCTAACTATTCTAACTCTATAAAAAAAAACTCGCCTTCTCGCCTATTAAAATTTGAGTGTAAGTGGGTGACTTGTGAGCTACTTTCTACCACACCACTATTTTATTAGCAAAATACCACTAACCTATTGACCTAAAAAGTCGACTAATGTTTAGAGGAGAGAATTATTGAGATAATTTATGTACGAAAAATACTGATTTACTTCTGATATGCAAATTCTAATATTTTCTGTAATGAATAGATTTCAAGATTCTACGTTGAAAGCGAATCTTATTGAATTATATTTTCATAGCAAATACGTATATTTAACCTCGAATATCGATTGTGCTACGATTATATTCGTCAATTAGTCCCGACACGGTCATAATAGCCAAGTTGTCGCCCAAGAGGCGCCAAGGAAATGATTTTTGGCCGCGGCTCAAAAAGGCCAAGGCGCTAACATTGTATCATGACCTTAGATCGATTAGTATTGACACTTTATAATCGATTGAGCCTAATAAAAATAACAATTACTATAACAGCTCATGCGAGAATCTATAATATAACATTGTATCAGGGCACTGACCCAGTTATAAGGGCTAATGTTTACCTCGCACCTCAATCGAGTCGAGAATTAGGTCATTGAGCGATTGACATCAAAAGGTGATGTTCCATAATGTGTTAGTTATGCTTCAATAATTGCGAGGCATCCTTTTGACTATGTTAATTATCAAGTTCAACTACTAGTCTACTATCAAATAAATAAAAAAAGTTGAGTGCTATTGCATGTCTTTCTAGCTGTAGAAATATAAAAATTCTCTTGAGAAAAATTAAATTTCATCCCATACATAAAGCTCCACTCAGTTACATTTTTTGGGAAAAAAACAAAACGATGAAAAGTCATTATATCTCGCTATCACCATTTGGATAGTTACCTAAATAAGTATTTCCTGTATTAAGATTTGTTATAAATAAAACAACCAATTTTTTAAAGGAATTTATTGAGTCCATCAAACTGTGTCGGCATGGAATGCAGAACCTAAATTACAAGTACATATACATTTGTGATATTATAGGCCTCGCCTAGCGCTCGGCCGTCTAACATACCTCCCGCTTGCTCAGAGTAAAGACCAGTCACACACTCGGCGTAGCATGCTAGTTAGCTACTAGGGCGGGAAGCGATCGCTCCGGAGCCTATAGGGCTAGCACGAGTGGGCCGCGGCAGTATCGCGCAAGAGATAGACTATACCCGTCCATTATTAAAAGGCTAGAAGACAAACGGTACTCTGAAGCGACGTCACGCTTATTATGAGGGTAAAACATTCAATTTTTCAATAACATGCAATGGGAACATTTTTATCATTTTAGAAATATATAACTGTGGTTTTGTATGTTTTTATTCATTTATTTTTTGGTGTCCAATTTATTGTGATTGCTCATTTTCTATTTATTTAACTACTTAATTGTTTATAAAAATCATGTGTCATCATCCCAATGAATAAAGTTAGAAAGGCGGGTAGTCTATCTCGCGCGCAAGTTGTCGCGGTGCACTTGTGCTATACCTACGGGTGTAGAAACATCGAAAAGCAAGTGTTAGGGAATCGCGATGGGCGAGGGTAAGCGATACAAAGATGGTACACGGGATTTTAATAATATTTATTGTGTGTTTTAAAGTGCTACTTACCTACAATAATCTAACTATTCTAACTCTATAAAAAAAAACTCGCCTTCTCGCCTATTAAAATTTGAGTGTAAGTGGGTGACTTGTGAGCTACTTTCTACCACACCACTATTTTATTAGCAAAATACCACTAACCTATTGACCTAAAAAGTCGACTAATGTTTAGAGGAGAGAATTATTGAGATAATTTATGTACGAAAAATACTGATTTACTTCTGATATGCAAATTCTAATATTTTCTGTAATGAATAGATTTCAAGATTCTACGTTGAAAGCGAATCTTATTGAATTATATTTTCATAGCAAATACGTATATTTAACCTCGAATATCGATTGTGCTACGATTATATTCGTCAATTAGTCCCGACACGGTCATAATAGCCAAGTTGTCGCCCAAGAGGCGCCAAGGAAATGATTTTTGGCCGCGGCTCAAAAAGGCCAAGGCGCTAACATTGTATCATGACCTTAGATCGATTAGTATTGACACTTTATAATCGATTGAGCCTAATAAAAATAACAATTACTATAACAGCTCATGCGAGAATCTATAATATAACATTGTATCAGGGCACTGACCCAGTTATAAGGGCTAATGTTTACCTCGCACCTCAATCGAGTCGAGAATTAGGTCATTGAGCGATTGACATCAAAAGGTGATGTTCCATAATGTGTTAGTTATGCTTCAATAATTGCGAGGCATCCTTTTGACTATGTTAATTATCAAGTTCAACTACTAGTTAGGTTAAATATTTAAGAAACGGTTTCTTAGCCGCACCAAACACTTATTCTGTGACCATAAAAATATTTCCATAAAAGAACAGGTGTCCTAGATAGTGTTGGTAGGAACTCGAGTCCTTTGAGTCTGAATTTGAAGAACTCAGCTCGTTTTTACGAGACTCGGCGCTTAAAACACTTCTGAGTCTTTTAAATCCCGAGTTGAGTCTTTTTTAAGAGCAACTCAAAAGGACTCGAGCCTCCGAATAAAGACTCCGACAACAATTTTATAGGTTTTTCCTAAATAACAGTAAAGAAATTAGGCGTTGTTGTATGATTTGTGTACATAATCTACAAATTTTGTAAAAAAAATCAAGAGATCTCTGAAAAGGACGTCTCTACAAGACTCGGGACACTAACAAGTTAAAAAGAACTCGAGTTTAGATTTAATTATAAGAATCTGAAAAACTGAGTCGAGTCATAGACAATGTGACCATAAAGATTCAGGTTCTGAATTTAGGATAAATTCAACTCGTGCGGTGCGCCTAGATTAAAAGTTAGAAGTAGTAGTTTAAAATCCCATAATAACATCCATGTAGTCGCCGCGAGTCGGCGCCGCTCCAAAACAAATACCACCAACTCAAACAATTTACAGTACAAAGACTGTTTGGAATGCGTCTCAATTATCCTTAATATATCTAAAACCGCAATAAGTAACATAGGTATACTAAAACCAATATTCCGAAAAAAGGCGAAAACTGAACATTCCGCCCACCAAAAAAAAACCGTAACCTTAGTTACATATGTTTATTTTAACTCATCGCGACTAATAGTCAAGTGTCAAAATAGCTTTGAATGACACTGACTATACACATCATTTAAATAAATATATTTTGGAGTGACGCCGGCAAGGATAACTATAACTTATTAAATATACTTAATTCATTGGTACACATAATTTTACTTAAAAACATCAAATACGAAATGAGCGTTTTAACATACGTTAAAAAATTCATAAGCATCACAATGAACTCGAAATTGGTTTTTAATGATTATTTATAATGACAATAGTAATTAATAATTCATGAATGTAATATTTGAAGCATTATAATGTTTAGTAGTAAAGGCAGACTCGCAGAGTTGTGTGGTAAAAGCTTTGCTAGTCTTGCCTTTTTCAATCAAAGTTACATAATGGAGGTTGCTGCCGAGTTGCATAAACGTTCATTAATAATTCTAATGACTCAAACAGCTTGAAGTCACTTTTTGGTGAATCCAAGTGTGTGAGCCATTAGAGGCAAGGCACGTCCGTGCAACATGGGGACCCTCGCCCGCGCGGCCCGCGTGCACTCAACAGAAAGAATTATTTGCAAAAATTTCAAAATCATACCCAAAGATCCGTGATCCTGGTCCGGTCCAATCCGATCCGATCCAATGCACGATCCAAAAGTTTTTAAGCAAGTCCGAGATCCAGAAATCCTTTGCAACGATCCAAAAATCCCGAGATCCGATCCTTCGGTACGATCCAAAAAAATCCTAGATTCGATCCTTCGGTACGATCCAAAAGATCCTAGATCCGATCCTTCAGTACGATCCAAAAAATCCAAAGATCCGATCCTTCGGTACGATCCAAAAATCCAAAGATCCGCGCAGAGTGCATCCTATCCGCGATCCTACGCCCTCATCCAGCAAGCAACTCCGAGCCAATCCAATCCACAGTGGATGAAACAAAAGAAAACGCTTTTAGTCATACAAATCGTCATATCGCGCGAGATACCTCCTGACTCTACTATATTAAATCGACAATTTTGTTTTTAAAATTAGCTTTGTTTAATTGTACTCTAAAATATTATCAATTTCTAGACAAAAAAGGACACTGTAAAACTCAAAATGATTTTTACGTTTCCTTTTTTGTCGGTCATTCCTGAAATCGAATACACAGTTTGCCAAATAAGTCTTGGTCAAACAGTCTACATATGAAATATGCTCGTGAGGTGTCAGGAGGCAAGTCGCTATACATGAAGGTAAACTTATGCTAGTCGCCGCGCCGCGCCGCCGCCGCCGCCGCCGCTGTCGACACACATCAACAAGGGTCAGGCACCTGTTCCGTACAAAACACCACTATGATAAAATTACAACTTTTTCAAGTCCTAATGTTATCAGCTCGGTAGTTTTATAGGAAACTGGTCCCGGTTTCTATTCACACAGATATGGTTATATAAAAGCAGTCAAAGAAAACACATTTTTTTTGGTAAAATGATACATGCATCTACGTTACTCAAGAAAAGAAGACTTTTTGTTACGAGAAAAATAATTGTAGGTAAATAGTGGTTAATACTATTAATACATGATAGAGATGAGCTAAAATTTCTACTTTACGGTATTAAAATGGATTTTGTAACTACATGTGAATGGGCATTTTATTAAAAGTGAATTAAGGGTAGAAAAGAAAAGGAAATAATCAGAGACCGGAATTATTGTGGCATTTTTGAACTGTCATAGAAAGTTCACATTTATCGACTCGTACTGTAATTTTGTGGGACCGACCTGTTTGTGTAGTGTTCAGGTTCAGTAGTCGCGGTCGCACCGGCGAGTACGTCTAGATCTGGAGGTGGAGTATAACTATATGTGTGGGACCGACCTGTTTCCGTAGTGTTCAGTAGTCGCGGTCGCGCTCCCGGGCGGCGGAGGGCGGGGGGGAGCGGTCGCGACTGCGCGAGCGCGAGTAGGAGCGCCGCACCGGCGAGTACGTCTAGATCTGGAGGTGGAGTATAACTATTTGTGTGGGACCGACCTGTTTCCGTAGTGTTCAGTAGTCGCGGTCGCGCTCCCGGGCGGCGGAGGGCGGGGGGGAGCGGTCGCGACTGCGCGAGCGCGAGTAGGAGCGCCGCACCGGCGAGTACGTCTAGATCTGGAGGTGGAGTATAACTATTTGTGTGGGACCGACCTGTTTCCGTAGTGTTCAGTAGTCGCGGTCGCGCTCCCGGGCGGCGGAGGGCGGGGGGGAGCGGTCGCGACTGCGCGAGCGCGAGTAGGAGCGCCGCACCGGCGAGTACGTCTAGATCTGGAGGTGGAGTATAACTATTTGTGTGGGACCGACCTGTTTCCGTAGTGTTCAGTAGTCGCGGTCGCGCTCCCGGGCGGCGGAGGGCGGGGGGGAGCGGTCGCGACTGCGCGAGCGCGAGTAGGAGCGCCGCACCGGCGAGTACGTCTAGATCTGGAGGTGGAGTATAACTATTTGTGTGGGACCGACCTGTTTCCGTAGTGTTCAGTAGTCGCGGTCGCGCTCCCGGGCGGCGGAGGGCGGGGGGGAGCGGTCGCGACTGCGCGAGCGCGAGTAGGAGCGCCGCACCGGCGAGTACGTCTAGATCTGGAGGTGGAGTATAACTATATGTGTGGGACCGACCTGTTTCCGTAGTGTTCAGTAGTCGCGGTCGCGCTCCCGGGCGGCGGAGGGCGGGGGGGAGCGGTCGCGACTGCGCGAGCGCGAGTAGGAGCGCCGCACCGGCGAGTACGTCTAGATCTGGAGGTGGAGTATAACTATTTGTGTGGGACCGACCTGTTTCCGTAGTGTTCAGTAGTCGCGGTCGCGCTCCCGGGCGGCGGAGGGCGGGGGGGAGCGGTCGCGACTGCGCGAGCGCGAGTAGGAGCGCCGCACCGGCGAGTACGTCTAGATCTGGAGGTGGAGTATAACTATTTGTGTGGGACCGACCTGTTTCCGTAGTGTTCAGTAGTCGCGGTCGCGCTCCCGGGCGGCGGAGGGCGGGGGGGAGCGGTCGCGACTGCGCGAGCGCGAGTAGGAGCGCCGCACCGGCGAGTACGTCTAGATCTGGAGGTGGAGTATAACTATTTGTGTGGGACCGACCTGTTTCCGTAGTGTTCAGTAGTCGCGGTCGCGCTCCCGGGCGGCGGAGGGCGGGGGGGAGCGGTCGCGACTGCGCGAGCGCGAGTAGGAGCGCCGCACCGGCGAGTACGTCGGCGAGCCGCGGCGGCGGGGCGAGTACGACCGCGATCTGGGGAATAACTATGTTTAAGACACATAACTGAATCATTTACAAAAACTGGTTCCTTTAACCTCAAGAGACCTAGACCTAACCTCCCAGAATTAAAAAAGTTTGTAAATCGAAGTTTAGCAACACGTACCTGTCCCGATCGCCACTGTAGCGGTCGGCGCCCCCGCCGCCGTAGTCCTCCTTCACTCGAATATACGATACCTCGCCCTAAAACAACATTTTTACTATATATTTCTAGAAACACAATAATACACCAAAGTCCCCAGTGGACAGCTCTGCTTAGTGCAAATTAATCAAGTACTAACGATCACTTTTCATTGACCATTCGTAAACCATATTTTCAGAAGATTTTTTATTACAATTTTCGGAATTTAATTAACAATGATACTCACCTCGTGGCTCCTAAACCTCGAATCGTCCAACTTCTTCACGGCATACTTCATGTCTTCGTGGCGCAAGAATTCCACCACCCCGGTGCCATCTTTGAATGTGTCCGCGAAGCACACGTCGCCGGCCTCGCGCATGTGGTCTTTCAGATCCTATAACAAAATGTTTTGCTTTAATATGCAAGATCAGCAATTAAGTTTGTGAGTGGCATTGTGATGGTAAATTCCCGCCCCGCGGGGGAGGAACTTGACTCAGCAGTAGCTTACCTGCCACGAGCCAAAGGGCGGTAGGCCGGTGACGAGCACCCTGTACTCGGAGCGGCGCGCGGGAAGCGCTCGACGCCCCCGCCCCGCGAGGAAGGAACTTGACTCAGCAGTAGCTTACCTGCCACGAGCCAGAAGGCGGTAGGCCGGTGACGAGCACCCTGTACTCGGAGCGGCGCGCGGGCGGGCCGCGGCCGGCGCCGCGCGGGAAGCGCTCGGCGCCCCCGCCCCGCGAGGAAGGAACTTGACTCAGCAGTAGCTTACCTGCCACGAGCCAGAAGGCGGTAGGCCGGTGACGAGCACCCTGTACTCGGAGCGGCGCGCGGGCGGGCCGCGGCCGGCGCCGCGCGGGAAGCGCTCGGCGCCCCCGCCCCGCGAGGAAGGAACTTGACTCAGCAGTAGCTTACCTGCCACGAGCCAGAAGGCGGTAGGCCGGTGACGAGCACCCTGTACTCGGAGCGGCGCGCGGGCGGGCCGCGGCCGGCGCCGCGCGGGAAGCGCTCGGCGCCCCCGCCCCGCGAGGGAGGAACTTGACTCAGCAGTAGCTTACCTGCCACGAGCCAGAAGGCGGTAGGCCGGTGACGAGCACCCTGTACTCGGAGCGGCGCGCGGGCGGGCCGCGGCCGGCGCCGCGCGGGAAGCGCTCGGCGCCCCCGCCCCGCGAGGAAGGAACTTGACTCAGCAGTAGCTTACCTGCCACGAGCCAGAAGGCGGTAGGCCGGTGACGAGCACCCTGTACTCGGAGCGGCGCGCGGGCGGGCCGCGGCCGGCGCCGCGCGGGAAGCGCTCGGCGCCCCCGCCCCGCGAGGAAGGAACTTGACTCAGCAGTAGCTTACCTGCCACGAGCCAGAAGGCGGTAGGCCGGTGACGAGCACCCTGTACTCGGAGCGGCGCGCGGGCGGGCCGCGGCCGGCGCCGCGCGGGAAGCGCTCGGCGCCCCCGCCCCGCGAGGAAGGAACTTGACTCAGCAGTAGCTTACCTGCCACGAGCCAGAAGGCGGTAGGCCGGTGACGAGCACCCTGTACTCGGAGCGGCGCGCGGGCGGGCCGCGGCCGGCGCCGCGCGGGAAGCGCTCGGCGCCCCCGCCCCGCGAGGAAGGAACTTGACTCAGCAGTAGCTTACCTGCCACGAGCCAGAAGGCGGTAGGCCGGTGACGAGCACCCTGTACTCGGAGCAGCGCGCGGGCGGGCCGCGGCCGGCGCCGCGCGGGAAGCGCTCGGCGCCCCCGCCCCGCGAGGAAGGAACTTGACTCAGCAGTAGCTTACCTGCCACGAGCCAGAAGGCGGTAGGCCGGTGACGAGCACCCTGTACTCGGAGCGGCGCGCGGGCGGGCCGCGGCCGGCGCCGCGCGGGAAGCGCTCGGCGCCCCCGCCCCGCGAGGGAGGAACTTGACTCAGCAGTAGCTTACCTGCCACGAGCCAGAAGGCGGTAGGCCGGTGACGAGCACCCTGTACTCGGAGCGGCGCGCGGGCGGGCCGCGGCCGGCGCCGCGCGGGAAGCGCTCGGCGCCCCCGCCCCGCGAGGAAGGAACTTGACTCAGCAGTAGCTTACCTGCCACGAGCCAGAAGGCGGTAGGCCGGTGACGAGCACCCTGTACTCGGAGCGGCGCGCGGGCGGGCCGCGGCCGGCGCCGCGCGGGAAGCGCTCGGCGCCCCCGCCCCGCGAGGAAGGAACTTGACTCAGCAGTAGCTTACCTGCCACGAGCCAGAAGGCGGTAGGCCGGTGACGAGCACCCTGTACTCGGAGCGGCGCGCGGGCGGGCCGCGGCCGGCGCCGCGCGGGAAGCGCTCGGCGCCCCCGCCCCGCGGCCCGCGCCCGCCGCCGCCGCCGCGGGGGAACTCCACGCGCAGGCGGTAGCCGTCGTAATCGTAACCGTCGCGGGCGCGCACGGCGTCCTCTGCGTCTCTGTCAGATGTACAGAGTATAAAATGTTGCCAAGCAATATTAGAAATTATATGACACGAAACCGATTAGGAATAAAATTTTACGAATAAAAACGATATATTGTTTCAAAAACTAGCTTATTTAATTGTACCGCGAATACAAAAAAATCTAAACAATTTTCAGTCACAAGTGAAGTTAAACTGACATCATAAAGTTTTGTGACTTGTGACTCCCCCGTGTCACAACATGTCACATTTTCTGGACCCGTCCCTACCCCTAAACGTGTGACGTAATTAATGGATGATCCCAAATGAATGTTTAGAGAATTTAATATTAAATTCTCTTTAAATCATATAAAAATGTGGATTTGGGAGAACAACCCAACAAACATACCTACATCATAACAACAAGCTATTAATAGGAACCAGACTGACAGACTCATTAAGTTTCTGTATTAACATAAGACATCTTACATCTCTATAGATGTAAGATGTAAAACTTACGTTAATAAAGAAGAAGGGTGTAGGAACCATGTCCTAATAACACAAACCAATTGAATAATGTAAAGGAAAAAAATAAAACATTTCAGTGAAATGTGTTTAAATAATATACATTATCTTTTCCTCATACAAAACAAATAGTTTGAATAACTAGTCTTCACATGACACAAATTACAAATACCTAACAGAGCAGTTATCAGCAAAATGTTATCAATAGCTGCAAATGTACTGATATAACTAATTACATTGTACAAATGTTACAAATGTATTTAACCAACAAACCAATAAATTCAGCACCATTTAAAAATGGTCTCTATAATTTCATTGTGTTTTGAACGTTTTTCAGACCATATTATTTTAAGTCGAAAAACGCTCGACATGTTCACTCCGTACCGAGGAGCGTATGTTTATTATTACGTTATAGTTATCCATGCCTGTAGGTGCAAAATCTGAACAAATCATTTGCAACCATTAAATTAGCATTTCAATTAGGTGGCGATGTGTAAACTACCATTATGAGGCCCCGAAACTTGAAAAGATAATAATGATAAGTACCTACACTGATTTAAATACGGATAATGATAGTAATTTGTTTACCCTTCGAGCTGGCGTTATTACCGTATGAATAAATCATCCATAACACTAATACCTATAGTAATAAACTAAATAATGTACCTATGTTCGACAGTAGGTATATATGCTATGCTTGATATGATATCTGCATTTTTAAGGCTGTCACGTTTACGGTCTTCAAATATGTGGGGCACTAACAATTTCACCAACTGACACAAGCTAAATATAGCAGGACTTACCTCGGATCTTCGAATTCCACGAATGCGAATGGAGGACCTTTTCTATTTTTCAAATCAACGAATGTAACTTTGCCGAATTTGTAAAAGAGATCTTGAATGTCCTTTGTCCTTATGTCCGGGGGTAGGTTTCCGACGTATATTCTGCACTCATTTCTGTTGCCGCCGCTTCCACCCGACATGATTATGGCTTTTTAAATAAGATATCTGCACTAAATAACGAATTAATTTATATACTTTCCGGCGTAACGCTACTTCGGCTTGATCGGCAAATTTGACAAATCAAGATGGCGTCAATGAGTTATTTCCAGAGGAAAGGGAAATGTTTGTATTCGTCCTAAATGTCTATGGTTCAAAAGAGGTTTGATCAGAAATAACTGAATCCAACTTATAACACTGTTTATTTTTATTTAACTTGTTTTGACTAAAATACTTAAAGAAATGCTTTGTTAAGTTATTTTATGAAAATATCGCCCATATTTATTCACGTCTGTACAATAAAACTTGTACTAGCCGGTAACAAAGTTGAAAAAACTTGAGAAAAGAACGCAACCATTTTTTATTTTTCGAATTTGTCTTTGAATTTAGAACGCCCTCTGCCGCATACCACAAGAGATCTTTGCTGAAAGAAGCCTGTGAAAGAATCCTCTAGAGAGTAGGCATAGAATCTCCTTACCAAAATCTTTGCGTGATATTTCGTTCGTTTTTCCGAAGCAAATGTAAGTAATTCTTTATTTATATTATTTATTTAGCTTAACAATGGATTGGTGATTCGTTAATTGTGAAATTTTCGTGTAGTTTGCCGTATTCACAAAATGGTGCATGAAAGTCTGTATGCGGATGAACATGTTTTCAGCTTCGTTCGCAAAAAAGGTGCAATAAAGTCGCTTTATTGATTTAATTGTCATGTTTCCATAGAAATATCTTTCTACGTCGCAGTTCTTCATTATCTTTTTCGTATAATGCCGAGTAACATGTTAGCGAATTAGCTTAGCGGTGGCAATTTTCGCGTTTTCTTATTGATGACGGGCCTTACTGCTAGTGCTTCCGTTCGAATTAGTACAAGAAAACCACCTAAGGCCGAGCCAGAGACCCAGTACAGGTAATTTGATTAGAAGGGAAAAGCGAAGGTTCGCAAATATGTGTCGTACCGGTCGTACCTATTTGGAAGTTATTCGGCGCGCGTACTTGGCATATTTCGTAAAAGGCGCGCTGGATCCAGAGCCCCGGGTTTCGCGCCTGACCTTTAGTTAAAAGTTATTTATAGCTGTTATTGAACATGAACTTCAACAGTCCTGTACTCGTGTGGAAATCTATTGATTGAATGTTAGAAGGGTAGGCGATAACCTTTGCTCCAGGTCTATTGACAATGTCCGTCCACGCGTTTGAAATAGATAATCCTATTTATTTCTCTCCTATTCTAAGTTCCAGCGATATCGTAATGGCGCGTTTACACTAGGTAATTTGGCGAGCGATTTCACCAGCAATCATAGTTGTATGTGAATGAGACAATCCATCAAACCCACGTCAATTTATTGGATTGCCAGTATTGACACACGCCAATAACGTCTTGGAACTCGCCAAGTGGCCTCGTGTAAATGTACCGTAACTAAAGGGCAAGGTCATGAATTAGCACTTACCTGGGCTGCACACCTGATTTTCTCAGAACATCATCAGAGCGCGCGCGATACAGACAGACGCTGCTTGCCTGATTAATAAAAAAAACTATTTAATTTTCATCCCGGATTACCAGTGCAAGACTTAGTTTAGTGCGACAAGTGAAATTTTAAAGTTTTCGAACTTTCCAGACATACAACTGACAAGATGTGTGACCGCAAGGCGGTGATCAAGAATGCCGACATGAGCGAGGAGATGCAGCAGGATGCTGTGGACTGTGCGACGCAAGCGCTTGAAAAATTTAACATTGAAAAGGTACCTATATTATAATTGTTCTCACAGATAACAAGTTTCCTTATTTGTGGTTAGTGGTTGAAGGTTCTCGTGTGAAAATGGATAAATGATTCTGGTTGTTTGGTAATTATGAATAAGTATTAAGTTTAACAAGTTTTAGTTTTTGCAAAATAGCCTGTATTGCCTTATTTTATCTTATCTTATTATGATATATTAAGTTTACCTAGTGGTTCGTTAAAAAAATGTTTTGCATAATTTTTTCAGAACATTCCAAGCATAAAGGCTCATCCACACCGCAGTTACCATTTGTGGACCAACACTATGCGACATAGTAACATTAGGTAATGGTGGAGCAACCACAAAAGTAACTGCGGTGGATGCACCTTAATAAATAACTTCATATTGATTGAAACTGGAGCTACTGCTATAAAGTAATCTGTATTAAGAACTAATGTAATTCCTATTTAGCTTGAAAAGGTTTTATCTTCCTTTGTTCACTAAATAAGCTTTTTTTCTGATTCCAGGATATTGCTGCATTCATCAAGAAGGAATTCGACAAGAAATACAACCCAACGTGGCACTGCATCGTCGGGCGCAACTTCGGCTCGTATGTGACGCACGAAACCCGCCACTTCATCTACTTTTACCTCGGCCAGGTTGCCATTCTCCTGTTCAAGAGTGGTTAAACCCCCTCCGCACACTTCGCTCTAAATTTTTTGTTGTTAGGATGCAGTATTACCGGGCCCTCGTGCCTCGCCTCGGGTCCACTGGGACAGCGGGGGTTGCTTACATTCCTACCATCGGGTGCATGTCATTAGTTAGCGAGGCGGAGCGCGCAGGCCTGAGTGTGTATGTGAGAGCTTGTATGGGCTGCCGGTCGGGCTCCATCACCCCGCGAGGCACTGTGTAAATGTACTGTGTTTAGCTTAACTTAAGAATCAATATTGACTTGTGGTAAACATTCACTTCTAGTGTATATTTATATTAAAGAAAATTTTAGTTAATTATTCCTAGACTTTAATGTGAAAGTCATATGTTAGTACCTAACTAAATCTATTGTTTACTTTCTTTGTTGAAACATTCACTGGAGATATTTTCACTACTTCTATTATTAAACTTTCTTACAAACCACATAGCATGTTTTATTTTGAACAAACACTTAGGGCATTCTTATAGAGCCAAAACTAGTAATTAGGAGTCTAGAATTCAACATGGGCTAGGGCGTGACTAAAACCTAGTACTTATATCCTTGAACAGTCCTTAGGGTTCCCCTTTTCCATTCTAATTAAGTTAACTGTTTGCTAATAACGCTTAGGGCCACTTCCTCCATTCACTAACCCGAGGTTAATCTGGAGTTGCCATGGTTACCAGTACAATTTGACACTGGGATTAACTGGTTAAACCTTGAGTTACCATGGTTACCAGTGCAATTTGACACTGGGTTAATGGTTTAACCGCTTAACCCCCGGGTTAGTGGGATGGTGCAAGTGGGCCTTAGTGAGCTGTTCTGGGCATACCATCTTGACAGTGACACTACTTTAGGCGTTAGTCATGTGGAGCAAAATTACATATTTACGGCGAGGCGTACATTGAATCCTGAAAGAAGCGAAGGAGTCGATAAAGTGTCCCGAGCTGGCGAGGGATTTTAAAATAAAATTTTAGCTACCATGTGACACACTACTTTTCACATCAAAGTGGCACTTTTCTTTCCTGCGAAGAGGGATCAAAGTGGCACTTCTGTTTTTATTTATTTTAAATTTTGTAAGAATTAAAATGTGGCTTTCCATTAGAGAAGGGTCCTTATGCACATGACATGAAGCATAAGGACCCTTGGCTTCTAATGGAAAGCCACAAATATACCTACTTGTAAGTGTGGTAAGTAGGGAATGTGCAATGTATATATGTAAGTATACCTACGTAAATCTGATGAGCTGCACATTTCAAGTAAAGTCAGCAAACAAACGGAATCGAGTCGGTAAATCCGCATTTGCAAAAAACTACAAAATCAAAGCAGCAACAGGCAAACCCTCCTTGACTCGATATAGGGTCCTGTTTTTACCCTTTGGGTACGGAACCCTAAAAAAGGAAATAACTACCTAAATGCATAATCAATTATCATCCAACATCCAAGCATGCTGATAAATAAAATAAATCAGTCTCCCACATAAAAGTACCACTTTTATTTAGCGTGCGGATAGTTATCAAACTAACACTCCGCCGTACTAAATTCCTAGACAGCATAGAGTGCAGCGCCATCGTCGTTTGCATTATTATTTTATTAACTTTGTATACGATGTGCGGTTACCAACTTATTTTTGTATGTGGACAAATGAGCAACTAATATCGCGACGTAATATATTAACAGAAAGCATAGATACTAGCGCCACTCTGAGCTGCATGAGTATCGTATTTGCACTTGTGGTCATTTTGATAGGGTATGGTGTGCACACGGTTTTTTAGTGGTATAAAATGGTGGTACTCTGTACAGTCGGTACCATTTAGCCGTGGAACACACGGCCGAAAACAGGTTTCGTGAACAGCACGTACTTTCTTCATTTTAATTAATTCACCGACCAAAACAAAGGTAAGTTTTTTGAATTTGTTGTATAACTATAATTAAATTATTGACGAGACAATTTATGGCGATATCCCTCTTGTGCTTTGTTTTTTCTTTTATTTTTTGTATTGTTTTTAAATTGAGGTTTACTTATTAAAAAAAAATTGTTGTGATTAAGTATCTAACTTTGTATACCAAAATAATATAATATTATGTATTGGTACTTAGATATTATTTAGTTTGTTTAAATACTAACACAGTTCTTTAAACTTGATCTAAATCTATGTTTAGTAAGTTTTTCATGTTTTATAGTTTCAAAAGTTCCGCTACTCATCGCTAGATGTCGCCAGTCGTTACAAAATCTGTCGACATTAATTTTGTTTTTCTTGGTTCAGCAGCACCATGAGCGGCAACAAGCAGGACCTGCTGCTGTTCTTCGACCGGCCCACGGAGCCCTGCTTCATGCAGAAGGGCGACGACAATTCTGTCTTCCAACTACCTGACCACTACTACGTGAGTATCAAAATTTCAAGTCTTACCAAGTGACAACTCAGCGGTAAAGTCACTTCCAAATCGTAGTTACAACTCTCGTTTTTAACCGACAAGCTAAAATAACATGAACTTAGCATTTTTAGGGTTCCGTACCCAAAGGGTAAAAACGGGACCTCATTACTAAGACTCCGCTGTCTGTCTATCTGTCTGTCAGTCTGTCACCAGGCTGTATCTCATGAACCGTGATAACTAGGCAGTTGAAATTTTCACAGATAATGTATTTCTGTTGCCGCTATAACAACAAATACTAAAAACAGAATAAAATAAATATTTAAGCGGGGCCCCCATACAACAAACGTGTTTATTTTTTGCCGTTTTTTACGTAATGGTACGGAACCCTTAGTCCGACTCGCACTTGGCCGGTTTTTAGAATGGAATTCAGCAAAGTAACGCCTGATTTAATTATTTTTTATTCGGAGTGTTTCTATTTCCAATTATGTGGTTTCACCAATTGGGCAATAAAATGCTTGGTTATAGCAGTCGTTTAGATAGATATAGATAAATTCTTATTCATACTACCCACGACATACATATAGCATTAACATTAGATAAAAACAAAAAAGAAAAGTACAAAATAATAGCAAGCAAATAACAAATTACTACAAATATTTCAAAATGAGGCCATGCGTCACGACGCGCAATATTTGCCACGGCAGACAAAAGGCATTGACCGGCAAGCCACATCGCTCATACTCGTATTTTGCCAGTACCTTACATGAAAATGTGCAACGCTTTCTTTTCTAGCCGGACAAATACAAGAGCGCATCAACTCAGCTAGAGAGCAAGTTCGGCTCGGGCTCCGGGCGCTCCATCCCCGTCCGCAACATCGCCCTCCCGGACCTGACGATGCCCATGCAGCTGCCTTACAATGAACAGTTCTCGTTGTTCGTGCCCGCGCACCGCCAGTTCGCGGGGAAACTCATCGACGTCTTCATGAGTAGGTCCCATCTACTGACAGTACGTCCAATCAACAAGGTCACCTTTCAAGGGTTGTAAGGGTTACATTTACCATTTTCTGGACACTTTATGCCATCTCTGTCACTCAGCAAAAAATAAATTAACTTTACGCCTTAAGCAAAGGCCCTCGCTACTGAAGTACCATGCTGGAACTTCTATAATTAAATAACTGTCTCTCCACAGATATGCGTGATGTCTCCGACTTGCAGTCGGTGTGCTCGTATTGCCAGCTGCGCATCAACCCATACATGTTCAACTACTGCCTCTCTGTCGCCATGCTGCACAGGTAAATAGATTTAGGAAACGATCCTATCTATAGTTTAAAATTCGAGTAAATTGTTTAAAAAACTTATCTAACTATATGGATTCGTAAATCGTACGAGTATTGGCGTCTACACATTTCTTTCAAATAAAAATGTATTCCAGACCCCACACTCAATGTTATAACTGTGATAAGATTGGAAAGGCCTTTTGATGGTAAGAAAATCCATGGTCATCAACGTAATCAATCATCATCTTTTGTCTTTTGTCGCTCACTCTCACTGCTAAGCATAAAGTAGACCCCTCTTTGAATAAGTGCAAGAAAGATGTCTATTTAAGATATTTATTCATAAACAGAATACAGAATACAGAACTTTATTGGTAAAAGCAAATTTTACAGGTCACATTTTACATTTATAAAAAAAATATATATGTACATATGTTCGTTAATATATAATGAATTACATATTTCATAACATTTTTAAACTTAAAAAACATTATTAGATTTTTTTTTTAATTACCATGCAGAAGTCAACGACCTCATCGAGTATTTATAAATTCGTCAATGCTGTAGAATGCTTTTTCTATAAGCAGCAGTTTAAGTTTAGATTTAAATACTTGGTTACTATTTAAGTTAAGTATATCTGAGGGTAATGAATTGTAAATAGTTGGTCCCATGACGCTGAGTGACCGTCGTGATTTGGCGAGTCGGCGCCTCGGGGCAAGTAGCCGGGGACGTCGCTCACTACTAGAACGTTTATAGTTCTGTATGTTTTGCCTAACGTACATACACGCGGCCAGTATGTATACACAGGGTAGGGTAAGGATCTTGTGTTTCCTAAACAACTGTTGTGCCGGATGGTCCACCGGCTTTCCATCAATTACACGAATGGTGCGTTTTTGCATTTTGAACGCTCTGTCCCTCTCCGCAGCCGTAGCCCACAGTTCCACTCCCTGAACTAAAATCGAGTGAAAATAACCATAGTAAGCCAATGTCAAAACAAATGTCAATTAAATAAGGAAGATCGTGCGTCATTCGATCC
Source organism: Cydia strobilella (assembly GCF_947568885.1). Taxonomy (NCBI): domain Eukaryota; kingdom Metazoa; phylum Arthropoda; class Insecta; order Lepidoptera; family Tortricidae; genus Cydia; species Cydia strobilella. The sequence goes on along the minus strand of NC_086059.1, from coordinate 14,185,218 downwards.
AGTCCTGAGTTAATCTTATCCAGAAGTGATGTGCAATGCCTTTTAACTGAAACTGGAATTCGCGCTTCCAGATTCCGCACATTTTATTGAAATTAAAAATATAATAAGAGTAGGTAATTGATAACATAGTTGTGTTGTATTCCAGGCCAGACACTAAGGGGCTGAACATCCCCACGTTCGCGGAGACGTTCCCCGACAAGTTCGTGGACCCCAAGGTGTTCCGGAAGGCGCGGGAGACTACCACCGTCGTGCCTGATGGCTCCAGGGTACGTAACGCTGCAGATTGGGAACCTAAAGTCCCCTTATGAGCCAGATCTGTATCTACCTTTGAATCCATTCGTGCCTATTGCACGCAATGGAATTCTAAATAAGTCTTGAAACAGGTATATGGGGTGCTAATGAGTTACCTAATTAATAAATGAAATGTAGGTAAGACCATCGTCACTAGCATCAATACAAGTCTTGTTTAAGTTATAGTCAGTCAAACAACTTTGTCAGTAGAAAAAGGCGCGAAATTCTAATTTTCTATGGGACGATTGCCCTTCGCGCCTTCATTTTTTAAATTTGCCGCTTTTCTACTGACGGAAATAGCTTGACAGACTATATTCTCTTTGTCTACATTACGCTCCCATAAACCAGGCAAAATTGAACCTCGTGTCGATGTTATCAAGATTTTGATAAGATATCAATGTTCAATTTCAAGCTTTTTATTTATCTGTAATGCCGGCTGTACACACTCGTCGAGACACCCTGAGGCCGAGAACGAGTGTGTACATACTGCTCCCTTCTCGTCTCACTCTTACTCGTCTCGTCTCGCTCTTACTCGTCTCGTCTCGCTCTTACTCGTCTCGTCTCGCGCTTCTCCGATTGGATCGGAGCGGTGCCGAGACTCGGCGAGAGGCTTTCTACGAGTGTGTACAGCTGGCATAAGTCTCATTGGTAGAAATCTTTCTTCTAATTTATGGGGACAGATGTTGGAAACTTTACTAATATTTGTACAAATCTCTACAGATGCCAGTACTTATCCCACAAAACTACACAGCTGCTGATGCTGAACCGGAGCAGCGCGTGGCGTACTTCCGCGAGGACATCGGCATCAACCTTCACCACTGGCACTGGCATCTCGTCTACCCCTTCGAGGCTGCCGACAGAAACATTGTCAATAAGGACAGACGAGGAGAGTTGTTCTATTACATGCATCAGCAGATCATCGCTAGGTACGTCCTATTTCATTTGTTATTTGGTCCTTCTCATTATCTTCTGCTATCTAGTCTATACCTTCGAGGTTGCTAATAGAAACATCGTGAAGAAGAATAGACGAGCAGAGCTGCTTTACTACATGCACCAGCAGATCATCACTAGGTAGGTAACTATGTCCATTCTCTGGCATTCCTTCCTGGTTGCTTCATTGCTTGCTGGTTGGCTCTTGGCTAGTGGTGTTACTTCCGTTACATTGGTATCAACCTGCACCACTGCACTAGCACTGGCATCTCGTCTACCCCTTCGATGCTGCTGACAGAAACATCGTTAACAAGGATAGATGAGGCGGACATATTCTACTACATGCATCAGCAGTACATTTTGTAAGACATACCTAGTGTCTTACAAAATTTGTTACCTGACATCATCTTCTGCCTTCTGGTCTTCCCTCTTGAGGCAGATCATGAACAGATTGTCGCCAAACATACCTTTGCAAACTTTTTCAAGCTCTAAAAGCTAGCAGCCCTGCGGCCGTAGCACGGTCGCATTTTTATCACCTGTCACCATGCCTGTCACGTTCTAACAAGTATGTAAGTGCGAAAGTGACAGGCATAGTGACAGGCGTTAAAAATGGAACCATGCTGCCACCGCTGGTCACTTCAGCTTAAAAACTACCTACTGTATGTTCCATTTTGTAAATCATCCGACTTCAAAATGAGTCCCTGTCTATCAAAACTAAAATTTGAGTTTAGGTTTCTAATTTCTAATTAACTACCTATTTTCTAGATACAACTTTGAGCGTCTCTGCAATAACTTGCAAAGAGTGCAGCGCTACAAGGATTTCCGGGTTCCCATCGAAGAAGGATACTTCCCTAAACTAGACTCGCAGGTCGCCTCCCGCGCCTGGCCTCCCAGGTAACCAACCAAGAAATTCCTAATCTCAAATATTTGTCTACAGATTTACCGAAAGTTGTTTAACAATCTCACAAAACATAGAATTTATGTCTCATTCGTACTTGCTTAACATCATTCTGGTTTTTAGGAGTTATCTTAAGGATTATTTTTAAGGTAAACCCTCCCTTTCCTTTCAGTCAATGGAAAATCTATTTTCTGCGAATTTAAAGATTTACAGAAGCATGTTTTGATTTTGATTAAACTGCCAAAGATACCTTTTGGGTACTCTGTAAAAGGATACATAGTAATTGGTTTAAATTAATGTTCTTAGATGTTAATTTAGACGAATTGTATGTTAATTTATATTGTAAGATGTTAATTTAGATTGTAGATGTTAATTTAGATAAATTGTGTACAGGTTTTCTGGCAGCACCATCAGAGACCTGGACCGGCCGGTGGACCAGATCCGCGCAGACGTGTCCCAGTTGGAAACCTGGCGCGACCGCTTCATCCAGGCGATCGAGGAGGGCGCTATTGATCTGGTCAGTGTTAACCTTTTAATTACTAAGATTAACATGATAAGACACAAGAAGAGGTGTATTTTACAGGAAACTCATAAGGTGCAGTAAAAAAAAATTGGCTGTTTCATACATTTTGGCTGTTCCATTTTCTATGGAAGGGTGAATTTTTTTTCGCGATTTCGTGGTTGGTCCCATAGTAAAAGTTGCGGAAATGCACTTATTTTTTGGCCACCCTGTATAATATGATATAAAATACGTCCCTGATCTCATTGTTATTAAGTAGATGTTATTGTTTAACTTTGCTTTTTATTATCGAAAATTTCAACGTACATCTAAAACTAGGTAGATCTGAGTTCGCGCCCATAACCATTTATAATTTTTGTGAACATATGTATGTAGCATATAGAGTAACTTATACTAGAGCGGTACTGTCATAGTAAATTTTGTAACCCCAGTAAAGTCACTGCCATCTGACACTCATAGCTCACTGACAGAACGATCGATTGATCAAGATAAAATTTATCAGTAGGTATGTATTCGTCAGCATGTATGCATGGAGTCGTTGTCATAATATAGCCAATGCCAGTAATTTACTTTGACTCTGACCATCAGAAACGTCTGGAATGGCATTTGGAGTTTTCTGTATTCATGATTTGAATGTTTTCTTTCAGCCAAGCGGCCGCAAGCTCCCCTTAGACGAACAGACCGGTATAGACATCCTAGGAAACCTGATGGAAGCATCATCTTTGAGCCGCAACGCCGCCAAGTACGGCGACATGCATAACATGGGACACGTGTTTATATCTTATGCCCACGACCCTGATCACAGACATCTTGTAAGTACTTAATTCTTATTTCCAGAAAAGCTAAAACTAATCTGAGGCATAAATACCACAGCTCAGCTTCAGTTCGACTTCAAATATAAATTATTCATCATAATATCGCGATGTTTTTACTACCAATGTCCTAAATTGAGTTGCCAAATTTTGAGCTACAACTTCGAAAAAAATTCATCCGATCCGTAGTTAACTAAGCATTTTACTTGACGATAAAACTTCAATTTATTTATTGCACTGGCTGGCAGATAGGCAACTCACATAGAGGCTGCTAAACAGTGCCGATAAAATGATAACTATGTGCAAAGAGGATATAATAAGATAGAGTGGTACTGTCATAGTAAATTTTGTAACCGCTGTAAATTCACTGCCATCTATCGACATACTTTAAAACTAAATATGAAGATTTATAAAAATACGTTATAATGGATTTAAATATGGATAAATGATTTTTTATTTGCATTAATTATTTTTATATGATTTTGACCCATGTTCTTTCAATGATATGCGTTAAAATTATAAATAACAAACAAGACCGCCCTCTATACGAGAGTAGCCCAAAAGTAGTGGCGCCCTCTGATTTTCGTGATTTTCGAGGCACGTTTTTTCCTTAGACTGTATCCATCTATTACGGAGTTATATCTATCTTTGCTATGTGTCAACTCGCGTTAACAAGCGCCATCTATGGGACACTCTCTACTCTATATTGAACCCTCGATGACTTATATCATAGAGTAACTTATACTAGAGCGGTACTGTCATAGTAAATTTTGTAACCCCAGTAAATTCACTGCCATCTGTCGACACACTTTCAAACTAAAAATAAATATTTATAAAAATACGATAAAATGTATTTAAATATGGATAAATGACTTTTTTTATTTGCAATAATTATTTTTATGATTTTGACCCATGTTCTTTCACTAATATGCGTTAAAATTATAAATAACAAACGAAACCGTCAACGCCCTCTATACGAGTGTAGGCCAAAACTAGTGGCGCCCTCTGATCGAGAATCAAATTTTCGTGATTTTCGAGGCACGTTTTTTCCTTAGACTGTATCTATCTATTACGGAGTTATATCTATCTTTGCTTATATTCTACGCACTCACTAGGGTGTAGTTCAAGAGAAGGCCCATAGGTGGCGCCTTAATCAATATCTAGGTTTTAAGTTATGATAATAAAATTGTACTCTTACTTTACGAATAGACAACATTCGATATACACGCTGTTTTCTCTCCGACTCCTGCCTGACTCCTTCGAACTCCACCCACGTGCCAACACTATGACGTAGAAAAGGAGTGACAGATTCACTTTACAGGAACAATTCGGCGTGATGGGAGACTCAGCGACAGCCATGCGTGACCCGATCTTCTACCGCTGGCATTCTTACATCGATGACATCTTTAACTTGCACAAGGCCAAGCTCACGCCCTACAGCAAGCAGCAGGTAAAGGACCCATCATGTATGATCATCATCCTTGTCATCAACTGACGACATTTGCACAATTTGCTTCATGTAAGCCGTCATCAACATCTACGATTAATGATGGTAATCACTATGTGAATCAGTTGACTTTTCTTGAAATTGAATTACTTCCTAATCTTCTTCTTCTTCTTACTAATCGATTTCAAATTCAAACTAGTTTTCCTTTGCTGTCATAGCTGTTACTTATACGTGATAGGTAAATATTGGTAGAGCAGAATAGATATCTTTATCACGATTGACTCGGTTTTCGTTTACCGCCTGGTAGAATAGTAATAAGGAGACTACTCAGAGCGCTACATCATCTTCCTCGCGTTATCCCGGCTTTATGCCACAGCTCATGGGAGCCTGGGGTCAGCTTGGCAACTAATCCCGAGAATTGGCGTAGGCACTAGTTTTTACGAAAGCGACTGCCATCTGACCTTCCAAGTTCCAACCCAGAGGGGAAACTAGGCCTTATTGGGATTAGTCCGGTTTCCTTACGATGTTTTCCTTCACCTAAAGCGACTGGTAAATATCAAATGATATTTCGTACATAAGTTCCGAAAAACTCATTGGTACGAGCCGGGGTCTGAACCCGCGACCTCCGGATTGAAAGTCGCACGCTCGTACTAGGCCACCAGTACTTCTACTTCTCAGAGCGGTACGATTACTTAAGAATAATCCAACCTTTTAACTAGCCAGGATACCTATTTTATGACGATTGTACGAGAAACTGGGAGCCTAATACCTAATTGTATTTCCTTCAGCTGGACTTCCCCTCTGTCCGCGTTTCCTCCATCAGCGTCCAAGGCCGCGCCGGAGCCAACACCTTCGCCACCCAGTGGGAGCAGAGCATCGTGGAACTGTCCCGAGGACTGGACTTCCAGCCAAGAGGCAGCATGCCAGCTCGCTTCACCCATCTGCAGCATGAGGACTTTGTCTACAAGTTAGTAAAAAAAAGGCAGTCAGCCTCACTAAATCAGTAGAAATTTGATGGTTGCCATCATGATCAAAACCGGTCAGGATATGATAATGACGAGTATAAAAAATATGTCCATACAGTAACAGCAGCGGGTTGGTCGTGTAGAGGCCTTTTGGAGAATCGGCAGGCGTAGCTCACTCCGCGATATCGTCGCGCCGCTACAAGTACATGCGGCCCACACCAATTTTGGTGTCGAGCAGTGGTTGCCGCGCACCACGGAACGGATAATTTTTAATACATTGTGCCAAATTTGGTAGATTTTGTATTAGGTAAATGACCCGTGTATTTGACATTTTCTGCAGTAATGCAGTCGACTGCAGCAGTATTGCAGCAAATGTCAAAATCGATGTTGCTGCCCAGATTTTTGACATTTGCGGCAGTAATGCAGTCGGCAGCAGTATTGCAGCATGAATTACTGCCACAAATGTAAAAATCCTGGCAGCAACAATGATTTGACATTTGCAACAGTGAGGAAGTATTGCCACATCATCTGGCCAGCAGACTATGTAAATATATGTAAAACTTGAAATTCTAGCTCCAGCATAATTTTGTTTTATCTGCAGTATCGAAGTTAACAACACCAGCGGCCAGTCACTGATGGGCACCGTCCGCATCTTCCTCGCCCCCGTACAGGACGAGAGCGGACAACCGCTTCCCTTCGAGGACCAGAGGCGCGGAATGGTGGAACTTGACAAATTCTCCGTCGGCTGTAAGTCTTCACCTTAGCCTTAACCTTTTCGACGCCGTGTCAAAAACAAAAGCTGTCACTCGGACGCCACGTCACCGAAGTGTCAAAACTGATATTGAACTTTATGCACATGCACGTAGGTCTATGTTGCTCTGTGGTCTTTGACCGATTAATCCGTCTTTGGCGTTGGACCTGCGGTGCCGATATATCCGTCATTGGCGTCCAGAAGGTTAATGAAACGCGTTGTATTAAAAACTTAACCATAAGTCGTCCAAATTGCAAGAGAACCACTTCAAAGGTATCGGGTATCACTTTAAAAATGTTTGAATTTTCTAGTGCGCCCCGGCAACAACACCATCAAACACAACAGCAAAGACTCCTCGGTCACCATCCCCTACGAGCGCACCTTCCGTAGCCAGGTACAACCATATCGAGATATTTATGTCCTGTCGAAAGCGTTCGATTGCGTGGATTATGAAACACTCGTTTTAAAACTAAGAGTACCCCAGGGTACTATCTTAGGTCAATTTCTATTTAGTATGTTTAAATTAAGACATTGTTTAGTATAGACCAAGAAAAGTCTGCAGAGATTTTGACAGCACACGCAGTGCCAGTGTTATTTATACCTTATATTTTTCATAGAAGTTTGACGTTTAAAATAACACCTGCACTGCTTGATCTGTCAAAATCTCTGCATACTTTTCTTGGTTTAACTGTAGGTTGGTTTAACTGGCATCATAATTTTCATAAGACTGACGTTTATGATAGCACTTTCACACTATGTTGCTTGACAAGATATATAGATAGAATACTTTTTATTACATCATAAGGAAAAAACAATAAATTAAAGCTAGAGGCAGAGAACAGGCGGTCTTATCGCTAAAGAGCGATCTCTTCCAGATAACTTTTGGATAGTTTTTGTGTTGGGGGTGTTTTGGGAAGTCGGTGCAGTATTACCTATAGCTCAGACACTGACTACTATTTGTCCTGGTAATGACTTTTGCTTTGGTTGCAGATCGAAGACAATCGCTTAGTCATTAATGTTTAGCATTGGCATAGCAAGTGTAATTGGTTTAAACCGTTCTGGTGAATAAAAATTATAATAACATGTTTTCCACCATTAATTCAGGACGCGCGCCCCGGCCAGCCGGGCTCCGACGAAGCGGCCGAGTTCGACTTCTGCGGCTGCGGCTGGCCGCACCACATGCTACTGGCCAAGGGCACCACCCAGGGGTACCCCTGCGTGCTGTTTGTCACAGTCACGAACTGGAATGAGGATCGGGTAAGGAGGAATCATGTTTAATCGAGATCAACTTCTGCGGCTGCGGCTGGCAGCAATGCTGCTGCCCAGGAGACTGGAACAAGGACCGGGTAAGGAGAAAAATATTTGGAGAGATCATGGTGAGAAAACCTGATTAGACAAACTAATTAACGTCTTTAGAGAATTATAAAACTTCCCAAGTTTCCAATATAGTAATATTTTACCCGACATGGTATAAGCCCACAATTAGATAATCTTGCAACTTAATCGCATACACACTTACGTTTATTTATGGCCTGACGTTTCGAACGTGACGTTACGTTCGTGGTCACAGGCAGACCACTCTCTAACTTTTCCTTATATTCATATTATTATTGTTTTAGGTGGAACAAGACCTAGTAGGATCCTGCAACGATGCAGCATCGTACTGCGGCATCCGCGACCGCAAGTACCCGGACAAGCGCGCCATGGGCTTCCCCTTCGACCGCCCCAACCCCGCGAGCTCACTCTCCGACTTCCTGCAGCCCAACATGGCCGTGCAGCAGTGCAAGATCAAGTTTACTGATGCTACTAGAGTTAGAGGGAAGCGGTAGATCTTAGTTTACAACAATTGCCCTAACACTACCAGCATTATTTAATAGAACATCGTCATCATCAACGGGCAACAAATGACTTTTAAAACATTTTATAAAAAATAGAAAATAATATAACTAGGCTCAGAGCGGTTTTAGTTTCCATAAAGACTTTCTTTAGCTCAATAATATACCTCTTAGGTAGGTATTTTATCTATCTATCTATATATATAAAAATCAATCCCGATTTCACTTGGTCACGACATCATGCGTGAACGGGTGGACCACTTTCGCTAATTCTTTTTTGTGTTGTTTGTTGTCTTTGTTATTGTCAGGAGAGTCCTTATGAAAGAAAAAATTAAGACTGCAAAAAAAAAAACTAGATATAGGTGAAACGAAGTTCGCCGAGTCATCTAGTTTCAGAATAATAATATATGTTATTGTAGATAGTATAGAATAACATTACGTACAGTAACACTTGCGACACCGAATTGCTTTTCACTGAATATGGTCGCCAAAAGTACATAACTTAGGGTTAGGGCATAGAATTAAAGAAATCACCTTGGTTTTTCGCAATCGACTTTGTTTTATGAATGTTGGACAACGGTATAGAATAAATTTTAGTTACGTTACTGGTAACATTATCTTCGATTTCGTTGCTTAATAGTATCAAACATGCTTTTATTAGTTGTAAGTTTTTGTTATTCTTTATATCTTATTTTATCAAGTTATATTTAATTTTTGATACCTCATTATTATTGATAACTTGTTTACATAGCACATTAATTGTTTGCACTTATAAAGTACAAATACTATTTGCTGTGATTAGATCATTCCTTACTGTAAGGTTTAGCTGGTCTCTACAACTCTAAAACTTCTTTTTATTTCTATAAGTTTATTAATGAACTTGGGTAGCTTTTATTATTTGCATGTTAGTTGAGTTAGTTTTAACAAACGGGTTTAATTTAGACTATTGCATAGTAAATTACTGTATATAGTTACAAAGACAAGACTGAGTAAATCTGGCCTCTTAACAAATACTTTTGTTTTTTTTCTTACCCATCTAAACGGCTCTATTCTCTTTTAAATTATTTTATTTTATTTTTTAAATTTTATATTCTTACTTAGGTCTTCACTTTTTGTTCAATATTTTGTAACCAGATTTATAAAATATTGGTATGTATATTATAGGGTCCAAAAATATCTCATCTATTTAACCAAAGATAGATATAACTCCGTAATAGATGCACACAGTCTAAGGAAAAAACGTGCCTCGAAAATCAAGAAAATTTGATTCTCGTTCAGAGGGCGCTACTAGTTTTGGCCTACAGTCGTATAGATGGCGTTGACGGTTTCGTTTGTTATTTAACAATTTTAACGCATATCAGTGAAAGAACATGGGTCAAAATCATAAAAATAATTAATATCAAAAAAAAATCATTTATCTATATTTAAATACATTTTATCGTATTTTTACAAATCTTCATTTTTAGTTTTAAAGTGTGTCGACAGATGGCAGTGAATTTACTGGGGTTACAAAATTTACTATGACAGTACCGCTCTAGTATAAGTTACTCTATGATTTAACCAAAATGAGGAATTTAGTCCTATTGGCGAAATTTTATTCAAAACTTTCATAACCAATAAAAAATTATATAAAACAAACAAAAAAATAAACAAAAGAACAATTGAACTATTTAATTTATTGGCGCAAACTGAACATTGTTCACATTATATCCATCAGCTTGCACGACTGGCAAGTTATTAGCCATCTGATAGCCCGACTGGGGCAGTTGTGAATTTATGAAATATATACTATTTGGTACATTCATGTTATTAGGTACGGTCAAGGCAGCGTATAGCTGGCCGTTGATCATGTAAGTATTTGAAACTGTTATTGGAACTATATTTATACCCTGTGCTAAATTTTCATTATAATTTGTATTTGCATTTTGTGGAATATATTGCGAATTGTCACCAACATTTGTAACTATTGGATTAATTATATTTCCTTGATCATTATTAGGACCATATTGTGGGGTATTGCTTTGTAGACTGGGGTTTGTTTGTATCGGTTGATAAGTTTGGGCATTATTGACAGGAACGAGCATATAGCTACTAGTATCTCCAAATCTGCTGGTCAAATCTGGCTTGGTTTCATTAGAACGTGTTGTATCGTTTTCCATATTCTCTTGAGTAACTTTAGCTTCTTCTGAAACTTTAGTCTTTTTAGGGTCTTCAATTGGTCTTTGGTTTGTTTGAATATTATCTTTATTGTCCATAGTTTTATAAGTTACTTCCACTGTTGGAATTGAATTAGTAAAAACTTCTTTTGCTTCAACAGAAGGCACGCCTTTCGGCAACAAAGGTGTGTCAGTAGTAACCTTAATACCATCACTATGCTTATTTTTATCAGTTGTACTGAGGGTTTGACTGACAATCTTATTCACATCAAGATATAGTCTCGTTTCATCATCACTTGGAAAAAAGATCGCATCTGAATCATGAGCCTTAACATCTGTAACAACACGATTAGCATCACTTGTCTTCATCTTTTCAAGCACTTGGTGTTCTGCATGATCTGCCTCTGCGTCTGGATTTACTTCTTGAGTTTTCTTCTGTATGATGCTGAATTTACCTCGCAATTTACAGTCTACGAGAATTACTGCACAAGCGATGATTAGAATGAACTGGAAATAGACAAGTAAATTCTTTATATTTATTTGGAATAACCCAGTCTAATTAAACTTTGTACTGTAACGTCTGCTAACTGCATAAAATTATTTGCAATAAATGAAATGATTTTTTTTAATCATGTGCAGGCAGTTTTTAAATTGATTTTTTGTTTATTTAAAAACACTGCTTATCGAGATATACTTACTAGTAGTTTGACCCTGACCCTGCCTGCGAAGCCGATGGTCCTGGGTTCGAATCCCGGTAAGGGCATTTATTTGTGTGAGGAGCACAAATATTTGTTCCTGAGTCATGGGTGTTTTCTATGTATTTAAGTATTTATATATTATATATATCGTTGTCTGAGTACCCATAACACAAGCTTCCTTGGGCTTACCGTGGGACTTAGTCAATCTGTGTAAGAATGTCCTATAATATTTATTTATTTATTTATTATTTATTGTTTTACAACCAATTAAGCACTATATTACAAAACAGGTTGTCTGAGTTACGTTAATGTAGATCTTTAATCACTTGAGCAGATTGAACAAATGGCTCGTATTAACACAGGACATTCTTCTTTATTTCAATACAATTTAAGCTCCAATTACTTTGTCTGAGAATTAGTTCAGAAAATATAAAATGAAAACATACCTGTGTAGGAGCAGCCATGGTGCGAGTAACAGCAGAAATGACGAATCTGTCATCATGATGTCGTTATTTTATTTATCTATTGAAATATTAATTAACTTGGAAAACCCGCTGACGATTTTGAGAGATTGACAACTAATAACAAGAAGCAATTAACAGTTTTAAAATTTAATTCTAATAAGAATGTTGAATACCACAACTTCATAATGACCATTGACAACAATTTTATTACTTTTCAATAAGTTATCGAAGTCGCTATTATCCGGCTCGAAGGGCCATAGCAACTTAGAAATCTTAGAATACTTCTAACATTGGATTTAATCTGATGGTAAGCAGTTACTGTAGCTTACGGACGCCTGCAACTCTAGGGGTGTTACATGCGCGTTGCCGACCCTTTAAAACCTGTACACTCCTTTTCTATATTAGTTTATGAATGAAATTTAAAATCAAGAGCGACGAAATAGGACGAACGTTAAAATCCATCCGAAGGTAAAACGAATAATTGTCGGAACTGCGCTTTACCGACCGCCATGCAATTATTGCAATGCATTAATCGATAACCGGTCATTAATGATAAACGTTTCGTACGCAGGCCAACATAGCATATTAGGTTCGTATTACAATAATTACATAAAATAATTTATTGAATCAACCTAAAGAGAAACGCAGAATTCAAATCGCAACGATGAGTAAGAATTATTAAATCTATTTAATTGGAAGGTGATTCCACGCCTAGAGTAAAGTGAGCTACCATTTTGGTGCACGCTCCGTACTCATTATGCTAATTTAGCACAGACAACTGTCATCGCGGCCGGCAAAACGTCCCACTTCACTTTGTCGCTTGCCATAAGGACGAGATTTGCTTATATCTTTATACGAATAGCCTGACAAGGCGTCCTTATGGCAAGCGCCAGTGGGACGTTTTGGCGGCCGCGGTCACATACCTATATAAACGTGACTATCTTCTGCCCGCGATTGGGTATATCACTATAGTCACATTCACCCCCTTTTAGTCTGTTAAAAAACAATTTAATAATTTCCCATTGAATAGTCGTCACAAGAAGAATTTCATTATGATAATAAAGAAATACAATTTAAGATCTAGTTGTTAGGGAAATTGATAAGTCATCAATCATCATTAATTTCCAAGATATATACAGTGGTACTACGTAAACGAAATTAATAACTAGCTTAAATCTAAAATAGGCCCTTGAGGCATTGTACTAAGGATGCTGGCGGCATTTCCCCGCTGTATCGCAATGCTGATACGTTGTGCGAGAAAGCCGCCAGGAGCGGTATTCGACATGCGTTAAGTGACGTTACGTGTTGAACTTCAGTTGAATGGAAGAAATCGTGTGTTGTCGAATAGGTAAATTTGACATTAGCAATCCACAGTTAGGTGACAACGAAACCAAACCGAACCACGACGAGTTCAGAGCCATTTTAAACCGTATAGTAGTAAGAAAACAAAGTAGATTTTTGTTGAATAATTTTTTCAATGAATGAGTTTTGGTTGTACCAAATGATACTTTCCACGGTTGATGAACAAATGATTCATTCCACTGTTGAACTGATGTTGAAGCCGAAACTGACAGTTGTGCATCTCGAATAGGGCCCAAGCTCTTCGGTCACCAGTTACGTCAACCAGACGCTTCGCGATTTCTGCAAACAACTTATGCGCGCTGGGACCCCAAGGACCTAGAGTTTCAACTCCAAATGAAACGAAATGATACTCATCATTATATAACACTCTTGGTAAAATATTATGTAGATAAGGCTTTAAAAGTAATGTAATGTAATCTCCAATATTGAAATTATACATGAAGGCTGTTTTTTTTTCAATTCTTGATTAGCTATATTTTGGTGAGGTAAAGAGGTCGATGTTTTATAGGGAAAAAGCCTATTTTTTGCGATTTCGGGATGCTTTCATAGTAAAAGTTGCTCAGCATGACCTATATTGTATACACCTACGTTTTGGTTAACAACCGTATAAGCTAGAAAATAATGAAGCAACGTAAATAACTTTACTGTTTTAACAATTAAAATTTGATTTTAATTAAAAAACTTTCATATTAAATTTGATTAATATGAAAGTTTCTATTTTTCCTTGCAAGTGTGTTGAATAACGTCGTATGAAACGCGTGTGCATTGGTCATTACACACATCGGCTTTCTTATTGCGCGCTCGCTTACAGCCCGCGCGCACAATATTGCCTCGTGTGTAATGACCAACTTAGCACACTTGTATCACAATGTACAATATACTCGTATGTTTAATCAAGTACCAATTAGAACGACCATTTTATTCAAGTAGACATAGTATATTTATTTAATCTTTATTGCAAAAAAGAAATACTTATCGTACAAAAGGTGGACTTAATGCCAAAAGCATTCTCTACCAGTCAATCTTAGGGCAAAGCAGAGAGATTGTGGGCGGTGCTATTAGTATAAGTAGTTAAGTAGTCTGTAATCAGACGATTTAAAAGTTGAATATAACGAAGCAATAATTTTACGTAAGTATACCACATTCATAATTAAGTATATTATAAAAATATATCCGTTTAAATTTTTATTTGAAAACGGGAACCTACTATATTCGTCACATGAAAGATACTTACTGTTAGGTATATTTTAGTTCATAATTTGGACGAAACAAAGAATAAACAAGAAAAAGAAGTACATAGAAATATAGAAATAGAAATAATTTATTGATTAATGATTTCAATGAAAGAGAAATAGAAAGTGTGATAACAACACTCCGAAGCAAAAGCTGGGAATTTTAAAATTATTTAATAGTAAAAGAGCGTTTACAAAGAACTATTTTTTTTTCAGTAGGTACATTTATAAATATTCTGTTATTGATGTGATTTAGCATCAAAATTGCTTGTTATTTTAGTTAAACATGTAAATGAAATTACGCCTTGACGCTATGCATCTCTTTGTCGGGATACCTCCTGAGTATCTTCAACATGTCATGAGTCAAGGGCATCCTGAACCCGGAGGCAAAGGTGGTCCTCTTGTCGAAACCGATGCCCTGTCGTCCGATGTCGTAGGCGACGGGCTGCTCGATCAGTCCTCCGTAGCCAACGTATTCGGGGTTCCCGTAGCCGTAGCTGTAGCGATCGTAGTTGGGCTGCTCGTAGCCGATGGGCTCGTAGCTGATGTATCCTTCGTGGCCGAGAGACTCCTCGTGGCCGGGTTGAGACGGCGGCGGCGCGGCGTAAGCTGCTGCGAAGAAGATCTAAAGAGGAAGGTTTTTTTATAACAACATGACTATAGCCTGACTTGATGGGAAGGGATAACCGGTTCGGAAATGGAGCTCACTGATTTACTAAATTACGTTTAATGTTAAATAGAGATAATTTCATTTTAATTTAATTTTTTAATAAATTCTTGCTTTCAATCAAGAATCGCACTTGTCAATGTGAAACTTTGATAGTTGGGTTTGGGTTAAAAACAAAACTTTGTTCGCGTCTTTCTTGTAGACGTAATATACCGCGGGCCAGGAACAGATTTCATGACCAATCGTCTCCCGGGCGAAAACTCGTATAGTGGTTAACGGCTATGTATGATGAACCCTCGTGAACGTCAGCTGCCGCTCCGTTGGTGGGTTGAGGAATGGCAGCAAATAAAGACTATAAAAATTTTTTTGTCATCGCCTCCCGCTTGATACTTTGTCAGATGATAGTTCAGATGCTATTGTAAATAAACAAAATCGTCAGCCGATTGTATCGCTGTGGAAAGACCGTCAGCTGGTCACATGAACATGTAAAAAAGAAAAATCTTTTCAGTCATCGGCGTCATCGCCTCCCGTTTGATACTTTGTTAGATGATAGTTTAGATGCTATTGTTAATAAAACAAATCGTCAGCCGGTTGTATCGCGGTGGAAAGACCGTGTTACGCGCTTCGGTGGCTGCCATTCCTCAACCCACCAACGGAGCGGCAGCTGACGTTCACGAGGGTTCATCATACATAGCCGTTAACCGCTATACGAGTTTTCGCCCGGGAGGCGATGACTGACGAAATTTGCGCCTGGCTCGCGGTCCATAACCAAAAGTTAAGAGCTATAAAGGTTAATTTTCTTATTTAACCCTTGTCCACATGCAAACGTAGGGGAAGGCCGGGTAATCACGAACGCTGGGTAATCGCGAACGCAGCTGGTTCACTATGTTAGAGAGAGATAACATGATTTCACTCAGTCATTTTATAAATCACGCCATCACTATTGCCAAGCGACTAGCGGAGCGTTACGGGTGCACACAGGATTCGAGTTATCTTATCTTTTAGTTTCAGGGGCCCTTGCGGATACACTTCGAAAGTGATGATGATGATGCTCTCCTGACCAATTTCGGCCACAGCGACTGTGTGCTCTGGAGTAGGCAATTTCTAATTCGCGTTATTAGCATGTAGCTGATCCGCTCTCTGGTGCGCCCTTAGGTGGCTCACGTACCCTATCTTCGAAACTTCGAAAGTAAGTAATTAATAAGTAAGTAACTAATGTTTAATGAAACCCAATTTTAATTGCACATATTTCTGACATATCTATTGTAAATAATAATATTAATAATGTAAATTACGCATCCATGACAATGTATGATTAATACTAATAAAAATATGAATATGAATATGAATAAGTACTTTAAAGCAAGAGTGAATAGGCTGTTACTGAACCGGTGAGCTCCATCTTAGGCCCTGTCTTCACTTTCCATCAGGTGTGACTAGGGCCAATTGCCGATCAGTTTATTTACAACCGGCTGACGATTTGTTTTATTAACAATAGCATCTAAACTATCATCTAACAAAGTATCAAACGGGAGGCGATGACGCCGATGACTGAAAAGATTTTTCTTTTTTACATGTTCATGTGACCAGCTGACGGTCTTTCCACAGCGATACAATCGGCTGACGATTTTGTTTATTTACAATAGCATCTGAACTATCATCTGACAAAGTATCAAGCGGGAGGCGATGACAAAAAAACTTTTCTGCAAGCAAAATAAACTTAAAAAACTTACTAGAAGTAATTTCATGATGGTAGAAGCTCTTTCCACTCTGTTCTTAACTAAAATACTGCACAACTCTGCACTTAATGCAAAAAATAAACCCACTGAAATATTACAGTAATTTATTGTAATTGGCATATTATAAGAGAACCTTGACAATTATCGTGTATTTATGAAACCTTTAATTATTAGGGTTCCGTACCCAAAGAGAAATAGGGACCCTATTATTAAGGCCGTTCCATCGGTTTGCCGCTGTCACTGTCACATTTCGCAAGAAAGAACGCGAAAGATGATGCGCGCCAAGTGTTAATTTTGATCGAATTTTGTCGATTTTTATTTATTTTATTATTATATATTAAAACATGATCATGTAAGGAGATTTTTCGCCTTCTGATGCAGGGAGGCCTTAAGAGGCCGTAGTCGATTTTGGAGCAAAAATTTTAAATTGATAGATTTAGTCGTTGAAATTATACACGTTTTGTTACGTAATATCTAAATAACAAGTATTGGTTTCTATTAGCACGTTTTCTCATCTTGCCTTTTAATTATGAGGTCGCGAGCGTGCGTCACCGGTAATATATGAAGAGAAGGGGCAGTTTTTAAAAATTCATCAAAAAATTAAGGTGGTAAATTATACAAATTGATGTATTAGAATAGTTTCAGCAAATGTTGTAGATTGTTCAAGTATCCAAATTACGTTGAAATTAAGTCGATTTTCAGAGAAATTGTAACTTGTTTTGAAGTAATTTCTGGAGAAAATTGAATTCGTTTAACTTTCATTTCCTCGAACTGTAAGTTATATAACAAAAATGTAATCTGATAAAGGTCAAGTACAGAATATGTGTAATACAAATTTACCATTTTTAGCAGTCCAAACTTTACGAAATTTACAAATAAGAGCGACAAAATCAGTGCTTTACACGCGTTTACCTAAACGTCCATCAGAAAAAAAACATTACTAATTTAGTGAGTCTGTTTTCAAAAAAATGATCTGATAAAAGGCAAGATAAGAAGACGTGCTAATATAAACCAATACTTGTTATTTCAATTTGGTAACAAAAGGTGTACAATTTCATCGACGAAATCTATCAATTTTACATTTTTGCGACTAAAATCGACACCGGCCTCTTAAATTCATCCGTCCTTTTTTTCTGCCAGCGGACGCTAGGTAGATAGTTAAAACTTTTTTGATTGATTTTTTTTTGTATCTACTTGATTTATTCAATGTATGGATGGTATAGAAAGGATGCCAATCTCTCATGGCAGAATTGTTGCAAAAGTGACCGCTTTCAGCTTTAAATAATAGTTCCTTATCTCTCCGGTAGCGCTAGTTAGGCTCTGGGACATGAGTATAACATGAACCATATAAGGCAACAAATAACCCGACCAAATTACGTAGATTGTTTTTGGTAGTATTTCGGTGTATGGTGGCGCCGCCTAATAACTGTTTTTTGATGGACACTTTTCATACATAGAGATTTGGCTCCTTTATATAGTCTCCATGATACAATGGTTAAATACAATCCTTATAGTCGGTTATATGTCTAATGTAATAATATAATAAAAAAAATACTGCATAACATACCTACTTATAAAAAAGCAATCAAGCGTGAGGCGAACTTAAGGAATAAAATTAAAGCATTTAAAAATCTGTGATGGTACGTAACCCTCGGGCGAGTCAGTCTCGCACTTGGCTGGTTTTCGATATGCGAGTTCTTAGTAAGAATTAATTTAGCTTGAAATTTTAAAATATTTACGATCCCATCCGGCAGAAAACATGATGCTAGCACGCACGCAGATTCACAGTATCTATTAAATTATCACAGTATCTAAAAAAAACACAGTAATATTTAAACAAACGGATATAAATCGATAAAAAAATATTAAATTATTTGTTAACTTCGTCTTTGTGCTGCCTATCTTGTCATGGAGACTATAATATATAAAGGAGCCAAATCTCTATGTATGAAAAGTGTCCATCAAAAAACAGTAATAAGGCGGCGCCACCATAAACCGAAATACTACCAAAAACAACCTACGTAAAATGGTCGGGTTATTTGTTGCCTTATATGGTTCATGTTATACTCATGTACCAGAGCCTAACTAGCGCCACCGGAGAGATTAGGAACTATTATTTAAAGCTGAAAGCGGTCACTTTTGCAACAATTCTGCCATAAGAGATTGGCATCCTTTCTTCTTGTGTTGATCTTGTGCCATATTATTTGTGTTTTGTACTATGGACGGTATGGAAAGGACGACAATCTCTTATGGCAGAACTGTTGTAAAATTGACCAGCTTTCAGCTGTAAATAATTAGTTCCTAATATCTCCTGGTGGCGCTAGGTAGGATCTGGGACCAAAGTTTATGGTAATATATAGGAGACTCTATGACATGAACCATAGAGGTATAATAATGTAGAGATGAAATGGGGGAGGGGCAACAAATAACCCGACCAAATTAAGTAGGTTGTTTTTGGTATGTTGTCGGAAAGGTTAAAACGTGTTTTTAATTTTGTCGCATTGCGTATGTTCTGTCTTTCACGGTCGCACATCTATAGTATAAAATACTAGGTGTATGGTTACCTATATTGGTGCCTAGTTACTGTTTTTTGATGGACACTTTTCATATATAGAGATTTTCCTCCTTTTACTTCTACACTCCATATTTTGTACAATAAAGAGTTTTTACGTACCATAAAGGGGCCCACTGATTATCAGTGCGCCGGACGATATTTTTATTTTCTAACTGATAGGCTATATCAGTTAGAAAAAAAAATACTGTGTCAAGGAAAACGAGTATGCTACAATACAGAAGGCCTACCGCGAACCACGTTAGAGGTGTTGCCTCCCTGTCACACTTCCGTACGAATTTACAAGTACGACAGAGAGGCAACACGTCGAACGTGATTTGCGGTAGGCCCTCAGAACCCCTAATGTAAATTTCATTCGATAGCGTGACGAGAGCGTCTATTTTTGTATGAGATTTTGAACAGCGTCAAGCGGGCTGTTTTGGAAACTCAAAATCCCATACAAAATGACATTAACGCAAACGCCGTAATGAAATTTACGCTAGGGCATTGGTGGGACACTCATCCTTTCGGTCAAACTCGGCTCCGTTCGGCTCAGCATTGCTCCCAGCAATTATTAGGGTTGGCACAGATTGACGTTTTGCGTGCACGACCACAGATAAGATAATTACTTGAATTTTGACAACCCTAAATAGCCGATAGGGATAGGGATTAGGGATAGTGCCATACATTAGAAAGAGACAGCATGATTCGACCCTGAATCGCTGTCATACTTCGGGTTTGTAGGAAGTGTCTTTTCTGTACGGTAGTACAATCAGCTGCAGAGAAAAAGTACCCCCCCGGCATAGAAGTTTGTATGCAAAGGTGCTAAGCGAATAGTAATGCCAAAGATAGATATAACTCCGTAATAGATGGATACAGTCTAAGGAAAAAACGTGCCTCGAAAATCAAGAAAATTTGATTCTCGTTCAGAGGGCGCTACTAGTTTTGGCCTACAGTCGTATAGATGGCGTTGACGGTTTCGTTTGTTATTTAACAATTTTAACGCATATCAGTGAAAGAACATGGGTCAAAATCATAAAAATAACTAATGCAAATAAAAAAAATCATTTATCTATATTTAAATACATTCTATCGTATTTTTATAAATCTTTATTTTTAGTTTTAAAGTGTGTCGACAGATGGCAGTGAATTTACTAGGGTTACAAAATTTACTATGACTGTACCGCTCTAGTATAAGTTACTCTATGGTATTGCTGACTGTACTATTATATATATTCTGTGGCTAGCCACTCTGTCGCACTTGTAAATTCGTACGTAAGTGTGACACCTCGTAACCATGGAGACTATATAAAGGAGCCAAATTTCTATGTATGAAAAGTGTCCATCAAAAAACATTAATTAGGCGGCGCCACCATACACCGAAATACTACCAAAACAACCTACGTAATTTGGTCGGGTTATTTGTTGCCTTATATGGTTCATGTTATACTCATGTCCCAGAGCCTAGATAGCGCCACCGGAGAGATTAGGAACTATTATTTAAAGCTGAAAGCGGTCACTTTTGCAACAATTCTGCCATAAGAGATTGGCATCCTTTCTATACCATCCATACTCGTAACACTCGCGGTAGGCCCTCAGGTGTGGTGCGTTTTTCCAAATCTAATGTAGGTAATATAGTAGACAAATTCGTCTAAGCTAAGTTTGCACGCACTTGAACGCGCATAATGGCGTAATTTGTTGTTGTTCTATTCATATTTCAACATTATATTTTGTTATGTATTGCTAAAGAGCTTCTGTACACATATTGTGCCATTTTCAATCAAAAGGGTACTTATTGTCGGTTGTCAATAAAGCGCTATTTCCATAAAGCTTCAATTTGAAATCAACCTTATTGACAAGCGACAATGTGGTACCTTTTGGTTAAAAATGTCACATATATCCGCCACTCCTTGTTATTCATACTAATGGATATCCATATAGTAGAAGTAATATGTGTTACACTTGATGTATTTAACGTATTTACAATAATATATTAGAATAGATAGTTTTAATAATTTATAGTACACTCGCACTTAAACTATCGTGAGACATATTTCAAAATATTTATCAGTACGGTTTTTACTCACTATTATTTTTAGTCGCTTTTGGCGACATGTTTCGGATTCTTTGGGAATCCATCCTCAGGCACGAGTGTCCGCGGCGGCGAGAATCCGAAACATGTCGCCAAAAGCGACTAAAAATAATAGTGAGTAAAAACCGTACTGATAAATATTTATAGTACATTAAATAAAACCATCTAGTGTTGATTTGTAATATTTTATTATTGAAAAGAAAATAAATAAATAAAAAAACAAGGAAATGACATCAGAAACTGCAACTATGTTAAGTATGTGTAGTTTTTTTGATGTAAAAATAATTAATAACATTAATAAAAACTTTAAGAGTAACTAAATAGTGATAAATATAACAATAAAACTCTAAACAAAAATTAGCCTTAAATAAAACATTACCAAGTATCAGTCAGAAGTCAGAATTATAATTAAATTATATAATACGCATTGAGCAGATCGATTCCTTCGTAAGATAATATAAAAATATAATATGTATAATTTGAGAGCAACTTGCTTAAAGTACTTCTAACAGTACTTTTTTAGGGCAATGTGTGTCTGGCAACTAAGAGCGCCGCTCTATAAAGGGGCCCACTGACTATTCCGAAACTTCCTTTTACACATGGAGACTATATAAAGGAGCCAAATCTCTATGTATGAAAACTGTCCATCAAAAAACAGTAATTAGGCGGCGCCACCATACACCGAAATACTACCAAAAACAACCTACGTAATTTGGTCGGGTTATTTGTTGCCTTATATGGTTCATGTTATACTCATGTCCCAGAGCCTAACTAGCGCCACCGGAGAGATTAGGAACTATTATTTAAAGCTGAAAGCGGTCACTTTTGCAACAATTCTGCCATAAGAGATTGCGATCCTTTCTATACCATCCATACTTTTACAGTTGTTCGGAACTGACAGGCCGATATCGTCCGGCGTATGGATGGTATAGAAAGGATGCCAACCCTACCAAATTAAGTAGGTTGTTTTTGGTAGTATTTCGGTGTATGGTGGCGCCGCCTAATTACTGTTTTTTGATGGACACTTTTCATACCTAGAGATTTGGCTCCTTTATATAGTCTCCATGGTCCGGCGGACTAATAGTCAGTGGGCCCCTTTACCTGTTATATTAACACAAAAGAGCGAGATGTCAATATTTTTCGACCACAAAATATATTGGAGAAAAAGTTAATTTTCCACCTTTTCGTAATGACACTTGTGCATGAAGGTATAATATCTGACGTGTAATTAAAAAAAAAAATTAAAATTAAAATTAAAATTCATTTAATTCGAGTATCTGATGTGACTCATAAGTACATTATACAAACATTAAACAAAAACACAAGCATTAAACAAAACACAAACATTAAACAAACAAACTACAAAAATTACATAAAGGTAGGTAACTGCGGTAAACACATTGACACCCTTCATCTATTTCTCAATGTGTTTACCACAGTGCCGCCGGGCGTATGAAGTCCGCAGCAAAATGTGATATACGGACAAAACTTGTCCGCAATCATTTCTAGGACGCTGTTGGAGCTGGCGCGGACGCGTCGCACCAGGGACGCGGCTCGCAGGCGCATAGTAGCTTTAAAACACGCCACATGCGCCTCCGCAAACATCCCTGACGCGCTGCAATATCGCGGCAGCCCCATCAGCGCCCTAAACGCGTTATTATATTGTACTTGTAGGGCCTTATACGACTTCAAGGTGAACTTTCGCCACAGACTGCAGGTGTAAAATGTCGTGCAAAAAGCTCTGAACAATGTCACTTTACTTTCCTTTGAGCACCGAGCAAATCTGCGTGCAATCATATTAGCTCTGATCGATAAGGCCCTACGTTCCCGTTCTATATCAGCATCGTCCTTGAGGTCGGCAGTAACTAAATGACCTAGATACTTGTACTGGTATACCCTTTGCAGGGCAACCGTGTTTAGTTTGATAGTAGGTATTACAGATGGTATTTTAGACTCGACCCCAAACACCATGTACTGACTTTTATTCACATTATACATGAGTCCGTGCGTGTGTGCATAATCCTCACATACTTTAAGCAACCTTCTGATGCCACAGACTGACGCACTCAACAGCACCATGTCGTCGGCATAGCTCAAGTTGTTCATACTAACCCCGTCTATGTGACAGCCCGCATGCATGCTGCTGAGCGCGACAATAAGCTCATTTATATATAGGTTGAAAAGTGATGGTGAGCTCAACCCCCCCTGCCTCACCCCACATTCCAACCTATACGTCTCAGACAATGTACCTGCCCATCTCACGTTGTTGATCTGGTTTCCATACCAATATCTAAATATACCTATCAGATCGGGAGCTAAGTTAATTCCCTCTAGTTTCTTCCACAGTATATCGTAGGAAACCAGATCAAACGCTTTTGATAAATCTAGGTAACAAGCATACACTGGCGTATTCCGGTCAACATAATACGCGGCGGTATGCTTAAGGCACAGGATAGCACTTTCAGTTGACAGCCCGGGCCTGAACCCGAACTGATTGTCATGCAACAAAAGGTTTTTATTCAACTGCGCATTAAGCACACCGTCCAGTACCTTTGCCATAACAGTAGCGAGCGATATCGGTCTATAGTTATTTTTACTAGTTAGGTCTCCTGTCTTATTTTTCACCACTGGTATGACAACGGTTTTTATTAAGTCGAGGGGCAGGTAAGAATGGGATACGCACAGAGAATAAAACATTGCAAGTACACGCAGGATATGACGACCAGCACACCGTAGATGCTCCACACTGAGGCCATCGTGACCAGGTGACTTACCACCAGACATGGATTTAATGGCTTTGGCTACCTCTGAGACTGATATCCTTGTCGCCTGTCTATCCACAATAGCCCCAACGCAGGCCCCTCTTTCCCGTGACGGTGTTATGCTTGGTTTCACAATAAAGTGGTCTCTGAATATATTAGCAATAGTCTCATGATCCGCTACCCCTTCAACGCTCGCCGGCGGGCCAGGCCTAGCATTTAGCTTGCTAGTTGACTTCCAAAATGCCTTAAAATCTTTTTTTGCGTGTTGTGACGCTATTATGTCCATTTGTATTTGATTTTGATGATCTTGGCACCATTTCAGTCGAGACTTGAATATACGTCGACTTTCACACATGTTATTGTACTCAGTGCCTACTACAGGTTTGCCACTACACACCCACACAAGAAATGCCTGCCTCGCCCGCCAATGAGCATCTTTCACATCTTTCTAATGTGTCTAATTTAATTTTGTTGTATGAACAGATAGTTTATTTTAATTATTCAGTAAAATGTAATGTTTTTTATTTATTAATCCATCAATCGATTCTAAAACGTTGACCGAGCCGTTGGTACATCTACAAGTTTTACCCCTGCGTGTTTTGCCCCTGCGTGTTTTGCCCCTGCGTGTTTTGCACCAGCGGGTTCTGCCCCAGCTGGTTCTGTATCTGCATCATCTGCTGCATGTTCTGCAACAGCTGCAGATTCTGAAGGTTATTCTGCATATTCTGCATCTGAAATGAATTGAAATTAAGTAATAATTAACAATTGAATTTTTTAATAGCTGAGAAATTATTCGAAATCTTCCCCAAAGGACATAAGAAATCGAGACCTTTTGATGTGGAAAGGCTCATAGCTACTACAAATACTAGATATGTGCTATTCTCAATCAAAAGGGTACTTATTGTCGGTTGTCAATAAGGTGCTATTCCAATATAGCTTTAATTTGAAATCAACCTTATCGACAAGCGACAATGTGGTACCTTTTGGTGTTCAGGAGTACCATTTTGTTCTTATTCAGTGGTTCCATTACATTAAATTTCACTTTTTGATTTGTTGACGAAAAAATATAATAAAGAATGTTGTTTTTTACTCAGGTAAGAAAAACAAAATGTAAGTAGAAACAAGTCCATCCATAGTTCGTGATCAGCAACGCAGGCTTCGTCACTTACTAACAAAAACAAAATGATGTAATCCGCATCAGGTTTTTTCAATGTTAACCACTAAAATAAACATTATTATTTATTATGGTTTATTTCATGAGAAACTATCGCGGTAACCGAAGACAATATTACGTTAAACACAATTTTTTTACTACCACTAAATTAATAAACTAGGCTAAGGTGCCACCTCGGACCGTAGGTCCGGTGCAGTAACAAACTTCCCCACGACACTGGCAGCGTCGCCCCGTTGAATTGTCCCAACTCCTACTATGCCGTTGTCGATGATTCAATTCCCACATTAACTCCTTAGTCTCCGTACCCCAAGATCCCGCAGTTTTCACAGCAACTGGTATGATAATACATCACTACATAGTATAAAACAAAGTCGCTTCCTGCTGTCTGTCCCTATGCATACATAGATCTTTAAAACTACGTAACGGATTTTGATGCGGTTTTATTAATAGATAAATAGAGTGACTCAAGAGGAAGGTTTATATGTATAATACATCAGCATTGCACCCGTGCGAAGCCGGGGCGGGTCGCTAGTTGGTTATATGTTGGTTATATATATATCATCAGCATACCTGTCCTCTCGTCAATCCTCGTGGCCCAGCCAACTGCCTCATCATCTGCGCAAGTTGCAGATGCCTCCTCGAAGGCCGTCTCCTCCCAATGACGGATGGCAGATCGTCATCGAAGTAGTCATCGTCGTCCATCATACTCATCAGCAAGGCTGAGATGAACCGCTTGTTGATCTTGTGGTCTTCGAGAGATTGAGCTTTCACTGGGGTTTTGGGGTTGGGGATGGTGAATGCATGGATTGACGCGATGAGGAGGACTAACTGAAAAGTTTAGGCAAGTTTAAAAAAATATTTTATTCGTTTTGATGGTAATGTTCTCTTAGGACAGCGGTTCAAAGTTTTTGGCGACGGAACCCTTTTGGAAAGCAAAATATTTGACGGAGCCCCTTCTTCTTCGACCTAGTGTTTTCCAGGCCTAGCGCCAGGGTCCGCTTCCCTACTTAATCTTCTCCACTTTGCCCGGTCTTCGACATTGACGGAGCCCCAAATTAAAAATGTTCGATTGACAAATTAACTATGTACCAGAGATATAGTAGTGGTTATTGATTTGTTTTCGCTTTTTCTCGCGGAGACCCCACAGAGGCTTTGCGGAGCCCTAGGGGTCCACGGAGCACACATTAAGAATGGCTGTCCCAGGGAACCCTTAAAAAAGTTCGATTTCTATGACACTTGAAATAGACGCCATTTAGTGACGTAAATGGGAAATGAAACATTCGTCAATAATTAAGAACATTGAATAATAATCGAACGGGAAATTTCTAAGTGAAAATTGCATAAGAACTTTCTCATGAGTTTTCAGAAATTTTCGGAAATTTTACAATATTCCGCAACGGGGTCCCTTTGTTTGACATAATTATTGAGAGTCATAATATATTATCATATTATCATTAGTCATAATTCTGAAACCGTTAACTTTTCAGGATTTTCCTCGGGTTATCCTATAGATAGGTTAGGTTAGGTTTGGTTTCTGGCAATCCTGAAAAGTTACGAGTTTCTGCGAAAAACCAAATTATGACTAACGAACATGTGGACGAACAATAAATACATTATGACTTAAAACTATTTGGGAAACGATAGAGACCGTATGCAACTTGCACATTCCTACTTTTAAGACATTATTACTAGCATAATAACTTACGAATATTAAGGACTTCATTGTAAATTTGTGAGTAGGCGCAGCACGGACGAACAGACGCACAATGGTCTAATTTGTGTTTAAT
This sequence comes from Cydia strobilella, assembly GCF_947568885.1. Lineage (NCBI taxonomy): Eukaryota > Metazoa > Arthropoda > Insecta > Lepidoptera > Tortricidae > Cydia > Cydia strobilella. Next base: position 14,158,085 of record NC_086059.1, on the reverse strand, counting down.
CAACATTTCAACACATATTTTGCAGTGTATTGGTAAATCTTCCGCATACATAATTATATCCGCCACTCCTTGTTCTTCGTACTAATTGTGAAAAAAGCAATGTTTGTCTGTATTATCGTCAGTGAAATCCAGAAAAATGAATCGAGACCAGTCATTTTGTCTCATTGTATCCTTTGTTACAATTACGGCGAAAGTTGACGACTGCCCCGAAACCGCCTTTCTATTTCCCCCGAAATGCGAACTGTAAAATGGTATATATATGTCGGGGGTGCTGACCTGCAGTAAGTAGGCATTTGCTGCAAAAATTGGCTATGTCAGTCCTAAAACGGCGAGGAGTTATATATCGACCAATACTAAAAAACCTGATGCATATAAAATAAAAATAAATAAATAAAATTAAATATGTTTATTGCTTATACCAGAAAGAAAAAAAATATAAAAAAAACATTGCACAAGAAACAAAACCAAAAAAACACAATACACTTAAATTTCACAAAAATCATTATAGAAAACATGCACAGAAAGAAAGAAAAAAAAATGAAAATTGAAACAGTAAACTACATCTAGGTCTGTTTGTTGTATAGGCAATGGGTACCAGTGTCTGCTTTTGCTAGATATATGTTGATAATATACCCAGCGCTGATTTTCAGACGGGCCCCTTTTGGTCGGTCGTTACACACCAATCACACCATTGCTCAAACCAGTATGTACCTATACTGGTCGAGTGCAGCCACGGAGAACCACTAGTTAAGCAATTGATGCATATCGATAATATGTAGCAGCCAAGCGTACGATTCACGCATCCTTTTAAATGTATGTTGAGTTTACCTTGGAATTACTAGTAAATGCACTCAATAATAATGAAAATGGATTATTTTAATAAAATTTGTGTATGACAAGGATCCTGACCAAATTATCATCGTTTTTTTTTTCGAAATCGATTTTTTCTGATTTCTTCACAACCGAGACGTTTCAATCCACGATTTTTGCATATTAAAAACCTGTATGAAAGGCTAAATATTAAAAAAAACCGGACAAGTGCGAGTCGGACTTATCCACCGAGGGTTCCGTACAAATTCATCAAATTTTGTAATTATTATTTTTTTTTTTTTACTTTAACATATACATATTTATAGTTTTTAGATTTTTTTCCTGTTCATGTAGTGTAAGATGATATTACTTGGCAAATTTCATAGTTCTAGATCAACGGGAAGTAGCCTATAAATTTTGTTTCCTTGAGTTGAGAGTGTCGAAATATACTTTTTTTGCGGCATAAACGGCCGTATCTTTTTTATACGTTAACTTATAAGTTTGATTTTTTTCACAGCTTCAAAGGACTGTAGACCTAAGTATATAGTTTTAATTTCAACATTTCAACACAATACCTCCACAAGTTCCCGAGATAAAGGGTCTTGACAGACGGACAACAAAGTGATCCTATAAGGGTTCCGTTTTTTCCTATTGAGGTACGGAACCCTAAAAACAGCCGAGATCATATTAAAAGGAGTCTTGTCTTAAAGGATGTCTGACACTACAGCGCGATCTCTTCAAAATGTTAATAGTTATTTACGATACAAGTGCGGAAAAGAGGAAATTCGAAACGAGTGGCGATAAATTAAAACACGACCGCAGGGAGTGTTTTAAATCGACACGAGTTGCGAATTACCTATTCGCACGTGTATCGTACAACGTTTTACAGTACATATGGCCCTTTAAACTTTCGACATATGCACGAAAAGTGCTATTTGACGCACTAGTGCGAGAAAGTAGCACCATATGTACTGTAAATAATTTTTCATACTAATTTAATTGCTGTACACTTTACTTCTCTTCTAAAACCAATAATTCCGAGATGCATCCTTAATACTTTAGGGTTCGTATGCGTAGCCAACGTGCAAACGTTAACGCTTCGCAGCGAACGAAACGCAACTGTCACTGTCGCACTAGTGTGAAAGAGTGATAGAGAGAGATGACTACGATACTTTACGAAGCGTTAAAGATTGGCACGTTGGCTATGCGCCCAGGAGACCTAGCCAAGACAATCGTACATCGACAAACGCGGACGGAACCCTGATTTAAATAAAACGACCCATTTTAATTGCTCTTGATAGTATACAGTCCTTATACGGGAAGAAATCGTACATGTAAAACAAGTGTTTTTTATTACCTTTACAATGTATTAACTGTGCGTATGTTCCTACGTTAATTCATAAATACCAAGATCATTGTTATTACGTTTCTGATTATTACGGTATTTAATGAAAATGACGACGACGGTTAACTAACCTGCGTTTTGCCGACGACATCGTCCTTTTCTCCCACACGGCATCTCAACTACAACACATGCTACAAGATCTCAGCACAGCGAGCCTTGAGGTTGGACTCACAATGAACAGAGCGAAAACTCAGTTGATGACCAATGGAGCAAAACACAGGGTCACGGTAGATGGGCAGGATATACAGTATGTTGATGAGTACATTTACTTGGGCCAGATAGCCTCCTTCGAAAACAGGCAAACCATAGAGGTCAATAGACGTATTGACAACGCCTGGAAGAGCTTCTGGTCCATGAAGGCGCTATTGAAGGGCGACCTTCCCCTGTGTCTCAAGCGCAAACTCATCGACATGTGTATGCTGCCTATCCTAACCTACGGTGCTCAAACATGGTCATTAACTGTGGCGTTAAAGTCCAAACTCAAGGTTTGCCAGCGAGCGATGGAGCGCAGTATACTAGGTGTTCGCAGAACTGATAGAATCAGAAACACGGAACTGCGCTCCAGAACTCGAGTTGTAGATGTAGGTGTCCAGACCGCTAAGCTTAAGTGGGACTGGGCTGGGCATGTCTGCCGCATGCACCCTGAAAGGTGGGCCAAAATGGTTACCGAGTGGGACCCACGGAACACCATAGATGGTGCTGGCTGGGGTGCAGGCAGGCCGAAAAGGAGATGGCGGGACGACTTAGACGCATTTTATCCGGATTGGCGGGACACTACAAACGACAGGGTCGAGTGGAGGAAACGAGGGGAGGCCTTTGCCCAGCAGTGGGACACTAAATTAGTCTAGTAAAAAAAAAGAAAAAAAGAAAATGAGTTGTCCGCTGTTATGTAAATAATACAGGTCGATCAAGTTACGCATAACGCATCAAGTTACGTAATTTTTTTATATAAATAAAAGTTTAAAATTACGTACGACATGCATGGTCACAATTTTTTAATACTACGTCGGTGGCAAACAAGCATACGGCCCGCCTGATGGGAAGCAGTCACCGTAGCCTATGGACGCCTGCAACTCCAAAGGTGTTATATGCGTGTTGCCGACCCTGTTCCGCACCGCACCCTCGTTGAGCTCTGTCTGGCAACACATACAGTTACAATAGAGCATTTCCGACAAATTAATAATTCATTAAGATTATATTAATTACTTTTGAATTTATTAATTATATTATTTATATTTATTAATTATTATTAATTATTCACATTATTAATTATTAACATAACATAGCCTGTAAGTTAATACTAACAACTATGGACTGTAACTGTCTGAAAATAAATTATTTTTATTTATTTTTTATTTATTTTTTATTAATTACTTCTTTGGTGTCGGAGGCCAAGATCCACTTCGGGTCGCCGCGCCACAACAGTAAGTAAGGAAGTACTTCCTTTTGAAAAATTGTATCTCATTCAAGTGTAGCAATTTATTTAGCCAAGTACATTCTAAGTTCACAAAATATTTAAACAAATATATATATTTTTTTTATGAGAAGGAATTTAGGCAGGGACAAAAAATACATGTATTTTGCTAGAGGCTAGATTTACTCAGTAATCAGTATTGTTGTTGTAACTAATATATACAGTATGTACTTATGTAATAGCTATAATTAAACCCGTTTGCTAAAACTAACAACTTATACCCAAGTAAGAAAAACTACCAATCTAAGTTATTTTATTGACTTGTATAAAAGTGCTGTATTTGTTTCTGTTTTATCAGTGGTTGGTTCGTAAATATTTTCTTTATTCGTAGTGTTTTAGAGTTAGACCAAGAAAAGTCTGCAGCGATTTTGATAGCACACGCAGTGCAAGTGTTATTTTAAACGTCAAACTTTTATGAAATTATGACGTATAAATAACACTTGCACTGCGTGTGCTATCAGAATCGCTGCAGCTTTTCTTGGTCTCACTCTATTTACGTAAATGTTTAGGCTAAATCGATCTGGTCGTACATTTCCAATAACATTATTATGTAATTAGGTCACACATGAATGCTTATGGTATAAAAATAATGTTTCAATTATAAATACAACTAAATAGCATAAATATTTTCAAAAAAACAACTGCATTTTCTGTTGCTACATTTTCGTGAACATTCTAAAAAAATTTTAGTGCGACCTTTGTTTATTTAACAGAGTTCACCTTATATTTATAAACAAGTCAATAAAAGTTTTAGTTATTAATTACTTATATGATTTAAAAAACGTAAAATATAATATACTAAAAATTCTAAATAATCTGTGTCCAATATTCAAAAAGCAAAGTCGATTATGAAGCAGAACCAATGTAATTACGAATACATGTCTGTAGAAAACCTGTGAGGAGTAGGGGGCAGTAAAATCACTCATTGACTGAGCTTTGACCCTAGCGGCGTTCGTAAATCAGATCCAATATTTATTTAAAATTGCTACCCTTATACAGAAATATAAAAGTAGAAAGTCTGTTGTACTTATTGAAGAAAATTGATGTGGGTAAGGTAAGGGTGATGCGTCCGTAATGCGCGGGTGCATGGAGCGGGAGCGCGCACGCAGGTGCCATTGTAGTCAGTTAGGTAAAATCCGTCCCACGCGTCCGCATCAGTGGAAGCCCTTAGAGAAAAGTACTTAAAAGATCTTTTTTTTTTTTTTTTTTTAATTTATTGAATAAGGAAGCAAATTACAGTTTTTTTAGATCATTACAAGACCCATCGTAGGCAAAACCTTATGGAGGTTTGTGTGCCGATGGGGAGTTCGAGAATAACATAAAGAAAAACAATATTATATCCTATATCTTATCATAAATATGATTCTTAGTATACATAGCTTGTGTCGTTAGTTTTTAATAAGTGCATTTTAACGACATTTTTTATATGTTTACCATTTAAATATTTAGCACAAACAACTTCTGGCAGATCATTCAATATTTTAGGTAATATATATGTGTACAGCCTAGTGCCATATATGTTGTTATATTTGGGTATACAATATTTGTTTTGGTTCTGTAGACATCTTAGTTTTGTACATCTTTTGTGTTCTTTTAGTTCAGTAACATGGTGATATTCTTCTGTTAGTATGGCTAGTTTACACATATTTTGAACTGGGAGTAAATTACAGTATTTGAAAAGTTGGGAATAGTCTGTTTCGTACTTCTTTTTGATATGCTTAGGTACAAGTGTCTTCAATAATCTTATTTGTAAGTTATATATTTTTTCTATATATGTTTTATAGGTTTTACCATAAGTACTCAGAGCGTAACCGATCACAGAGTCAGCAAGGGCTAAGTACAACATACGTAGGGTTTTGTACGGTAACTTATATCTTAATGTTGACATTTTACTTAGGATGGCTCTCAACTTATCGCACACATAATTAATGTGTGGTCCCCAGTTGAATCTGTGGTCGATTATTAACCCAAGGTACATGTGCTCTGTGACCACTTCAATTTTTTCACAGTTACACGTTGTGATATTATGCTGGTGCAGGCAGCTATGTTGGTGTGCAAATACAGTAATATTATGAGTAGTTTTATTGTGAGCTGAACGAATATGCATTATCTTGGTCTTTTGGGCGTTAATTACTAAACCGACATCGTGCGCCCATTTGCAGAGGGTGTTAAAGTTGGATTGCATTATGCGTTCTGCGGCAGCTATGTCACGGTCGGCTGTGATAATGCATGTGTCGTCCGCGAACTGATAGACAGAGCCCTCAGTTATTATGTTGCACATATCATTAACATATAGCAGGTATTCCGTTGGTCCAATTATGGATCCCTGCGCCGTGCCTTTTTCGGTTTTTATTTCGTCACTGTATGTATTGTTTATTTTTACTCGTGTATGTCTATTTTTATGATAGCTTTTCAGCAAGTTAACTAGAGGACCCTGTATACCGCTCTGCTCTAATTTGTAATATAACGTTTCATAATCTAGCATTTCAAAAGCTTTGCTGAAATCAATGAAAACAACGAGCACATGCCTTTTTTCATGCATGTGCTCGTTGATTTCATTGTTGAAGTCGCGAAGTAGCTGAGAGGTACTTCGATTTTTTTGAAAACCGTATTGTTTACTGTTAATTATATTGTTTTGAGTCAAAAAGTTACTGATTTCGTTACCGAGGTATCTCTCAATTATCTTATCGATACACGACAATATAGTAATTGGTCTATAGTTATTACAATCACTATGCGCTCCTTTTTTATAAATAGGGCGTATTATACCCGTTTTGAGTTCGTCGGGATATACCGATGTGGCAAGGCAGGTGTTAATCAAGTGAGTAAGAATTGGTGTTATTTTAATACAATTTTTTTTAATGTCCATGACTCGAATTTTGTCATACCCAGGGCTTTTTCTATCATTTAGACCTTTAATTATTTTAGAAATATTGTCGCATGTCGCCTTTTTAACCCTCATTGCCACATCTGCGCCCCCGGCGAACCCGGTATGGTCCAGAATTTGTGTTTTACATGTAACTGATATTTTCTTTACATTATTTTGAAATTCTTGGGCAAAATTACTACATATTTCTCTTTCATTCATTTTAAAATATTTCATGATTACATCATCAATGGAACAATTTATTTTGCCGCACAGTTCATTAATTATGCGCCATATTTTTTTCGAATTTTTAAAATTTTTAGTAATTTCTTGTTTAATGTACTTATTTTTAATGAAATTAATATATTTATTTGTTTTATTACGATACTTATTGTATAAAATTCTATTTTCAATTTTTTCCGGCGCTTTTTTCCAAATTTTGTACATTTTATCTCTTTGTTTACACATTCTAAGCATTTTTTTATTTACCCATTTACATTTTGTTTTTATATTTTTACACCTTATAGTCTTTTTACATTCATCGTATGCATTTTGAATTTTTTCCTTAACGAAGTTAAATATTCTATTCGGACAGTTGTAGGCGAGTGCCTCATCCCATTCAACCTGCTGCAGCGCAATATCGATCTTATCGTTGTCTAGCACGGTAACTAATCGCGCCGCGGGCGCACAGGCGCTTGCGCCCGTTATCGGTAGCGCACAGCCCGTTATGTAATGATCAGCAATAGATATGTTAATGACCCCGGTATGTACTGAGTGGCAATTGATCGGCCTCAAGAAGATATGATCTATACAGGATCTTGACATACTGTTTCCTTTACTTTCCTCACGGGTAAATTGAGTTATGCCACTCTCTAGTCCCAGTTCAGAAAGTCTATTTAAATACATAGTATTAATATTATTTTGTTTCTTCAGGTCAATATTCATATCTCCAATAATTATCAATTTGTTTTTGTCGGCGATGTGGTTTATAGTTGTACATAACTCGTTTACAAAGTGCGATTTGCATTTATCGGGCGGGCGGTACACCGCGCAGATACTGATTTTTTCCTTATTGTTTATGTCTATGCGCCCGCATAGCGATTCAAAGTATAAAGACGCATAAGGGGTCAGGGTAAATGGGATGGTTTTGCGTACATATAATATTACTCCACCTCCCTTCCGGTTTTTTCTAAGATTAGTGTGCATGTTATAATCCGCTAAATTAAATAATGATCTACAAGTTTCAGTTATGTTAACTTCTGTAAGTACAATTAAGTCTATTACGCGGTTGCTATGCGTAACTATGTATTCTAAATGTGAGAAATTTAATAACATCGATCTTATGTTTACATGCAGTGTAATCAGATATCGACATCCTGTAGGAATAGCACTTATATAATTGTTCCAACTGCTGAAACTACCTTCGTCGATGTTGAAAGACCTATACATTTAACTTTTTTTTTTTTTTAGGTAGGCACTTAGATGTCTTTATAATGCAAGAGTCAATCCGTTTTGGAAGCCCAATATTCAATATCACTCACCGATCTTATATGATGTGTTTTACCTTGCTCGTCCTTCTTGATAAGTATGCATCCTTTTTTACACCATACAAACTTATACAAACTGGTTTCCTTTAGCTCCGACTTGGCTTTCCAGAGTAGGTAGGCGGTCGTGGGTGATAAGGCCTCCCGCATGAAGATCCTGTAGTCGTCCGGTCTCCCGAGGTCGCGCCCTGTGAGGGTGGTGGTTTTGGATTCGTCCAGCCATCTGTCCCGCTTTCCTTCGCGAAGTGTGACCACTACTGTGGCTAAGTTCCTTTTCTGTCCTTCTGGTGCCTTACTGGCTTTTCTGTATGTTTGTATGATGTCTTCGGGGTCCTGGTTTATTTTTTCAGCGATTTTTTTCACAGTTTCCTTCAGGTTTTCACCCTCAGTTTTTTGTAAGCCGCAAATTTCCAGGTGATTACCCATTTGGTTTTGTTCCATAATCTGGACTTTTTGTTCGAGAAGTTCAACTTTGTTCTTCATATTGGTGAGTTTATTTTTTAAGTCCATGTTTTCGTTTTCTACCCTCTTTGTTTTTTCTTTAAATGAGTCAAGGGATTCTAGTTTAGTTAGTCTAGTTTTAAGCCCTGATGTCGTGGCATCTGAGAATCTGATCTACAAGCTCTTTCGTCGCTTCTAACCTTGCGTTTGCACACATACTTACTCCACTAACAAAAGGTAGGTAGAGCAGAAAGCGCGAAGTTTTTCCTTTCTAACTGTGTCAGAGCGAAGTACTTAAAAAATTACAAATACGAGAATTCTTGTTCCATGACGGTCTTCCCAAACAAAAATCTTGGATGTCCTTTTGTTTTCACCACATTGACTACTCTTTTATTCTCTAACAGAGAAAGATCTATTTCTGAGCCCTGATTCTAGTGGCATCCGTGAACTTGATCTTGCACTGCTGCACGGCCATGTTGGGCTGCAGGAAGTCGGAGAGTGAGCGCGCGGGGTTGGGGCGGTCGAAGGGGAAGCCCATGGCGCGCTTGTCCGGGTACTTGCGGTCTCGGATGCCGCAGTACGATGCTGCGTCGTTGCAGGTGCCTACTAGGTCTTGCTCCACCTAAAAATAGAAGGGAAGGTTAAAAAGACTCTTTTGCAAGTTTACCAGGTCTTGTTTCACCTAAGAAAATGAAAAGTTTAGAAAGGTGATTGCTTGTTTTAATGCTCAACAGCGTGACAGATATAGTCAGTAATTGATTGTATTGTAACTGGGATGGTACATTATAATCTTGTGATGTCAGGATCTGCCGGGCTTTCGTCAGACGTTTAAGAAGTTAATTTTAAAAATAATTCAAGGAACTGGAACATGGATTCTTATTAAAAAGTTCATGGAAATGACGTAGGAAGTGGATTTAATGTCACAAATGACTGACAAGAGAAAATGGAACCAACGCCGACAAAATAATTGGCTATTTTACTTACATCAATAATTTGTAGCATTCAAATTTCAAAGATAAATAAATAATAATAAATAAATAAATATTATAGGACATTCTTACACAGATTGACTAAGTCCCACGGTAAGTCCAAGGAGGCTTGTGTTATGGGTACTCAGACAACGATATATATATTATATAATATATAAATACTTAAATACATAGAAAACACCCATGACTCAGGAACAAATATCTGTGCTCATCACACAAATAAATGCCCTTACCGGGATTCGAACCCAGGGCCATCGGCTTCACAGGCAGGGTCACTACCCACTAGGCCAGACCGGTCGTCGATATTAATCAAGAAGTGGTATAATATTGATATAACAATTCCCATTTGTTGCCACGGCTCACTAGGAGAGACTGGGGTCCGCTCGACAGTCTAAATTAGCATAGGCAAAGTTTATTTCCTTGTATTTCAATTAGTGTAAAAATAGGTCTACCAATTTTATATCGCATTTAGTTCATAGTCATGATACTTCGGCATTATGATCTAAGCCCTTCAAATATAATTCCTCTTTACCCGGTCCTCGTTCCAGTTGGTGACTTGCACGAACAGCACACAGGGGTACCCCTGGGTGGTGCCCTTGGCCAGTAGCATGTGGTGCGGCCAGCCGCAGCCGCAGAAGTCGAACTCGGCCGCTTCGGCGGAGCCCGGCTGGCCGGGACGAGAGTCCTGAAGTTATATTTAAATTAAATTTTAATTTATTTATTCCATTAAGATAACATTGATCTCAGTAAAAATAATGTTAGTATTTAAAAGCTAAATATGATTAGGTATAAATTTAAGATTATTTCATTGAGTACAGTACATAGTTTACAATATATTAGCAGTTTACAGTACAGATCTTCAAGAAAAGAGCGTATTCCCATCTTAAAGGCCGGCAACGCACTTACAACCCCTCTGGTGTTGCGGGTGTCCATGGGCGGCGGTAATCGCTTACCATCAGGTGATCCGTCTGCTCGTTTGCCTCCTATTTCATAAAAAAAAAAAAAAAAAAAGATACTTTAACAATATATTAGAAGGCAAGATAGAAGCGAGAAGAGGCAGGGAAAAACCACGAGCAAGCTACACACAACAATTGAAAGCGAAAGCAAATGTCGTGTGTTACAGGGACCTAAAGAGCCTGACCGAGGATCGAGAAAACTGGCGCATACTCCACCGACAAGAGTCATGCTCCTTAATTATGATGATGATGATGAGTACATGACAACACACATGATCAGCAATCATCTTTAGGATGCTGTTTGGGCTGTCCCTCGTTCGCTCAGCAGAGACATTCTTTTTGCGCAAAATTGCTGCAAATCCATCGGTGCGTGACTCCGCGAACATTTAGGCAGAATTTAGACAGGTCAGTCAGCATCATAAAATAAAGGCTGTGTTGTACTGCACCGTAATAGCATATATCAGACCCACAGGCTGTCAGTGTAAAAAGATGATCAGTATGCCTTGAATAACGATGAATCATCTTCACATCACATTTGATTTTAACTGCATTTGAGGCCTTAGCAAACCTTCGGGCCAGCATGTTCGCTCTGTGCTCTTCGCTCTCTCCATATCGGCATCGTTCTTCTTCAGATCGTCAGTAACAATGTGCCCGAGATATTTGAAGCGAGTGACTCTCGTGAGGGCGATGCCGTTTAGTTGGACGGGAGGTATAACTGTGGGATACATGTTTCCAGCCTCAAAAATCATTACTCTTTTTCCCGTTACATAGCAAACCGTGCGAGCAGGCATAATGGGAAATAATGGGTATAATGGAAATTGGTATTTTTATCCCAAACTAGAAGGCCGTATGAGGTACAAGGCTACTTGAAAATAACTGAAATACGTGAAGTGTGCTAACTCAACATTAGATAAACTTAAAATATAAAGCATTTATTGCGCACATATGACATTAACATTCCGCACATAACATTACCTGACTGCGGAACGTGCGTTCGAAGGGGATGGTGACCGAGGAGTCCTTGCTGCTGCGTTGGACCATGTTGCTGCCGGGGCTTACTGGGAAATGGAGAAAAATATACAGTTCAATAAAATAAAATATAGGTGATAGGTCACTTGATAAGACACGACACTTTCTTTAACACTATATTAGAAGGCAAGATAGAAGCGAGAAGAGGCCGCGGAAAACCACGAGCAAGCTACACACAACAACTGAAAGCGAAAGCAAATGTCGTGTCTTACAGGGACCTAAAGAACCTGGCCGAGGACCGAGAAAACTGACGCATACTCCACCGACAAGAGCCATGCTCTTAAATTATGAATGAAATGAAAATAAAATAAAATGATGATGGAGACAATAATACCAATGTATGTATCTGATTGTTACGTATTCAAGCAAATAAATATATTCTATTCTATTCTACCTATGGTAAAACTGAACGTGAATTTACATCCCGTAGAGAACTTGTCGAGTTCCACCATCATGCGCCTCTGGTCCTCAAACGGCAGCGGCTGTCCGCTTTCGGCTCCCACCGGAACCATGAAGATGCGGACGGTGCTCATCATAAACTGCCCACTGGTGTTGTTCACTTCGATGCTGGTGGTATTAGATATTACTTACATGGCGTGGAGAACTTGTCGAGTTCCACCATCATGCGCCTCTGGTCCTCAAATGGCTGCGGCTGTCCGCTTTCGGCTCCCACCGGAACCATGAAGATGCGGACGGTGCTCATCATAAACTGCCCACTGGTGTTGTTCACTTCGATGCTGGTGGTAATAGATATTACTTACATGGCGTGGAGAACTTGTCGAGTTCCACCATCATGCGCCTCTGGTTCTCAAACGGCAGCGGCTGTCCGCTTTCGTCTCCCACCGGAGCCATGAAGATGCGGACGGTGCTCATCATAGACTGCCCACTGGTGTTGTTCACCTCGATGCTAGTGGTATTAGATATTACTTACATGGCGTGGAGAACTTGTCGAGCTCGATCATCATGCGCCTCTGGTCTTCAAACGGTAGTGGCTGCCCGCTTTCGTCTCCCACCGGAGCCATGAAGATGCGGACGGTGCCCATCATAGACTGCCCGCTGGTGTTGTTCACCTCGATGCTGCAGATAAAACGTTTTTATTTATATACTCAACTAGAGTAGGATTAATTAATAAGAGTTTGATAGCTGCTATGGATCTGAAGATTCTGAATTCAAGTCTGGAAGGACAAAGTGGAAGAGGAAAATAAATTAAGGTAGACTTCATCATCAAATGGGAATAATTTATGAGGGTGAAAATTGGAGAACAGATGACTTGTTAGTCCACAGAAAGAATCGTTAATCTACTGATCTTTTTGAAACTTTCTGTGTGCAAAGTATTTTATCGTATCAACTTCTCATTTTATTCGCCTAAAATATTAACCTAATTTGTAATCGTGACATTTGCTCAATTTTAACGAAGTTGACGTTAAGCTTTCAGCACAATTCCACGGTGTTGCTGCCACTGCATCGAAGTGTTAATATGTACTAACTTGTACATGTAGTGCTCATGCTGCAGATGTGTGAAGCGTGCTGGCATGCTGCCTCGCGGCTGGAAGTCCAGGCCTCGGTACATTTCCACGGATCTCACTATCTGGACGTGTTATGTAGGTACTAACTTGTACATGAAGTCCTCATGCTGCAGATGGGTGAACCGAGCTGGCATGCTGCCTCGCGGCTGGAAGTCCAGTCCTCGGGACAGTTCCACGGTGCTCTGCTCCCACTGGGTGGCGAAGGTGTTGGCTCCGGCGGGGCCCTGAACGCTGATGGAGGATACGCGGATGGATGGGAAATCCAGCTGGGAGAAACAAAATTAGGTATGGAGGACCGTGTCGACTTAAAAAGTAACCTTCGACCTAACAAATTTAGGGTCAAATTGAAAAACTCGAAAAAAAATGAAGGTGTAATTATTTAACCACCTGACCCGTGCTCGCTTGTAGGTCATTTCATATCAAAATGGCGTTTGAACATGTTTGACCCGTATAAATGAAGTGTTGAAAGAGATTGAGACTGAAACTGGAAGGGAGAGCTGGAAAAAAAGTGGGAGCAAATAACGTTATTCTCAGAAGTTAGCTAGTACCTGTTTAGGGGTGTACGCTGGTAACTTGGCCTTATGCAAATTGAAGACTTCATCGACGTAGGCGTGCCAGCGGTAGAACACGGGGTCTCGCATGGCCGTTGCGGAGTCTCCCATCACGCCGAATTGTTCCTGAAAACGAGCAATACCTACATGAAACCTTTTCCTAATCATCATTATCTTACAGCTTGTTATCACCCATCAACATTTGCTTGCCCTTCTTCTTCTTCCTGCCCTTATCCCACGTTACGTGGGGTCGGCACAACATGTTTTTCTCTTCCATTCTCCTCTATCTTTCGTCACCTCAACACTCACTCCTTTCTTTCTGATATCCTCTTTCACACAATCCATCCATCGCTTTTTGGGTCTACTATTCGCTCTCCGTTTATCAACATTCATCCCTAACATTTGCATTTGCTTGCCCTTGTCTTCTTAAATTTAATACTTAGTCATATTTTATTGCTATGATGTTATTTGAATCAGTCAGGTTTATAGATGCTATGTTATACTGCTGTTTTTAAAGTACTAACCTAGTTAATAAAAGTAGTTAATCTAAATCTAAACGGCCACCCAATAGATATAAAAGGTAACCTCTAAAAAGGCCTTTTTTTAAAGAATTAGTACTTACAAGATGCCTATGATCAGGATCGTGAGCGTACGAGATGAAGACATGCCCCATGTTATGCAAGTCTCCGTACTTGGCAGGGTTGAGGCTGATTGAGGATGCTTCCATCAGGTTACCCAGGATGTCTATGCCGGTCGTTTCGTCTAAGGGAAGTTTGCGACCGCTTGGCTGTGAAAGAACAATTGGGAGTTTTGCAACTGCCATTCCTTTAAAAGTTGGGTGAAGGGAGTCATGGGAACACCATGACATTATAAATGGTAGACGATGTTTTGTTGATATACAAGTTCTATAATAGGCACCAGGTACGTTGATTCTTTGGCTAATTGATTCAGACGTACCTATATCGGATCTGATAAACGGGGCGATCCAAGTCTTGTCGAAGAGCTACATACCAGGTCTATAGCACCCTCCTCGATGGCTTGGATGAAGCGGTCGCGCCAGGTTTCCAGGGTGGACACGTCCACACGGATCTGATCCACTGGACGGTCCAGGTCTTTAACGACGCTGTTCGCAAATCTGGAATCAATTAAAAATTGCTTAATAGTATCTTTGCAATTTCAATTATTATTATAGGTAACGCGTATATGGAAACCTCTGTGTATGCTTCCACACACCCGCCCCGCCACACCACACCACGCCACACCGTTCGTACCCGGTCTCGGGCATGCCTTGGTTTGTATACCATGCATCTTGGTCGCTTTCTTACGGCATTTCAGTGAACTTATAATTCTTTGAGCCTTTCATAGCCAAGTCCTTTTGAGGTTAGTGGTTTTATTTGTTTATCAAGCGAGTTACATATGATAGGCCTCCTCTCGCTCATGAGAGGAGGCCTGTGCCCAGCAGTGGGACGTATATAGGTTGAACTATTATTATGGTAAACCTGTAAAGGTTACCTGGGAGGCCAGGCGCGAGACGCAACTTGCGAGTCCAGTTTAGGGAAGTATCCTTCTTCGATGGGGGCGCGGAACTCATTGAAGCGCGTCACCCTTGGTAAGTTGTTGCAGAAACGCTCCATGTTGTATCTGAAGAAGAAATAATTTATAGAGAAACTTGTGATGTCTTTTTCAATTTAACACACTCGAATTTAGGGCATTCCGAAAATATAAGCGGGATCGTTCCGAAGAAAATTATCACCTGTTTAAGATTGCAAGGAATCGGTGTAATCAGAGGGTGAGAGCAGCGAAGCGCCTACATATTTTCAATAACATCGTTTCATCATCGCCTAAGGAAACTAGGAATTTTTTGAACTCAATCGGTGTTGGTAAAAAACAGGATCTAGGTCATACCTGGAAATGATCTGCTCATACATACCTACTGTAGTAGCGTAGATATAGTAGCTCTGTTAAGACCTATCTTAACAAGTAGCAGATAAGTAGGTATTAGCATACCTAAGTACCTACTTACCTAATCTAGACAGATTAAGTCTCTCAATCGTCCTATGATATGTAAAGGTGACATCTACCGAAACTATTGTGTACTAGTATAAATGCTCAATAAGCTGTTAGCTATGTCAATGTATGTAATAGTTCCTAACCAATCCGTAGTGTCATAGAGTGGCGCTGTACTTAACTATATAAGCTTCTACATGTATGTAGATAAACTCACTTTTTCTAACCAGCCTTCTGTAAACATTAAATTTAGATATCAGTATTTCCCTGCTTTCATTTGGTCGCCATTACCTCCAACGCTGAACAAGCTCTCCTCGTGTATCATTAGCGAAAATGCTTTTCTCACTGCCTCGAAGGAGTACACCAGATACTAGATACCAAAATATGTAAGGACATACTTAGCGAAGATCTGCTGGTGCATATAACGAATCTGGATCACCAGCGTTCCTCTTCTGTCTTTGTCGATGATGCTTCTGTCAACTACCTGGAAGGGGTAGACGAGATGCCAGTGCCAGTGGTGCAGTTTGATGCCAAAGTCCTCGCGGAAGTAACACCAGCAGCCAACCAGGACCCGACCAGCAAGCAGGAGGCAATGAGGAACGGCCACGCTAGAGAATGGTGGTATACCTTGCAGTGATCTGCTGGTGCATGTAATAAAACAGCTTTCCTCGTCTATCCTTGTCGACGATTCTTCTATTTGCATCCTCGAAGTTGACAAGAAGTCAGAGATTGATGGAACAGGTGCCAAAAAGAGAGACATACCTAGCGACGATCTGCTGGTGCATGTAGTACAGCAGTTCTCCTCGTCTATCCTTGTCGACGATGCTTCTATCTGCAGCCTCGAAGGGGTAAACGAGATGCCAGTGCCAGTGGTGCAGGTTAATGCCGACATCCTCGCGGAAATATGCCACGCGCTGCTCCGGCTCTGCATCAGCGGCCGTGTAGTTTTGAGGGATAACTACTGGCATCTGTGGAGCAAAGAGTTGTACAATTAGTTGGTAACTATGACCTCAACAAGAAGTCATTTAGATATATATAGTCAGGTTTATTATAAGGAGAACATTTTTTTATGATATAGGAGGAAAACGAGCAGACGAATCGATTAGCGGTAAGCGATTACCGTCGCCTATGGTCGTCGTCCACCCATTTGGGCATTTTATACCATTTTATAACATTAAATTTTGGGGAAAAAAGCGTAGGTAGGTAAGTAGGTTAGATGTTTTCACGGACGTCACACTAAATCAATAGGTAGGTAGTTTAGGTTCGTTAAGCAGCTTCAAATGCCCGAGGGGCAAACCGCCCGGAAATAGGAGCCCCGTCTAGTTAAGTTGTGAAGGAAATATTTTTTTGTAAAGAAACAGTCCGACGAACTCCAGATTTGATGGACACCCCAGCGTTTTTCGTTTTTCATAGTTTTGATGTGCAGTGCCACGCGTGGTAAATTAAAGAACTAATTCGACCAAAATGCCGCGGCAAAATGCAAACGGCGCCGTTAATGCCATAAGGTATTTTACATAATGCCTTCGCGTTTGTAGAATGATGGCGCCGTTTGTAAACAGCGGATTCTTACAAAATGCCTGCGGCATATATTAGGTATGTGAGACATGCGATAATTTCAAAGTACAAGTCCAACAAAAAACGAGACTTTGACTTGTACTTTGAAATTATCGGATATCTCACATATTATGAGGAATTTAATTTTAGTACCATTTCATATCTTGTCACAGTGACCATAAAAACGAGGTCCCTAGCGACTTTCATATAGTGTCACCATGACAAGATACAATATGGTACTGAAATTAAATGATTTGCCGGTACAAGAGTTAAAAACTTTTTTTTTTATACTACGTCGGTGGCAAACAAGCATACGGCCCGCCTGATGTTAAGCAGTCTCCGTAGCCTATGTACGCCTGCAACTCCAAAGGAGTTACATGCGCGTTGCCGACCCTAACACTCCTCTCCCTCGTTGAGCTCTGGCAACCTTACTCACCGGCAGGAACACAACACTATGAGTAGGGTCTAGTGTTATTTGGCTGCGGTTTTCTGTAAGGTGGAGGTACTTCCCCAGTTGGGCTCTGCTCTAGATCTGCAATGACATCCGCTGTCCTGTGCCCTACCTCACAAAGCGAAAGGTCATTCACAGTGCCCATACCTCTCTTTTGGACGAAGTTTAAGAACATACCCCCGGGTCCGGACGTAGTTTAAGGACATACCCGGGTCCAAAAACAAACTGATTTTGATTGACGCACCCTAGAGCCTTCGGGTACGACGGTGGTGGTCTCCCGAGCCTTACGGAACACCTTGGGGTCCACGAACTTGTCAGGGAACGTCTCCATAAACGTGGGGATGTTCAGCCCCTTGGTGTCAGGCCTAGAATGTAACAAATCATTTTATTAAACAAATTATTTTAAATGTTAAATCATACAATCTCCAAACACTGAGCTATTAAAAGGCGTTGCTAATCTGCTTTACTTGTGCTAAAAATTGTTTAGCGTGGATAAGATTATTAAAAAAGAAAGTTTGTGGATTGCTGGAAGTGGTTAAGAGATTCAAAATTACAAGATGGCAGATCAGAAGCGTATGTAGGATGTAGACTAAACACACACGGTGTGAAGTGTCCACGCCGACTCCGACTTAGGTCACAGGGTGGAAAATCATACGACGCAAGTGGTCTCTATGTCTACCTGTATACCTGTGTGTGTGTGTGTGTGTGTGTATACCTGTGCAGTATGGCGACGGACAGACAGTAGTTGAACATGTACGGGTTGATACGCAGTTGGCAGTATGCGCACACCGACTGCAAGTCCGCCACGTCGCGCATGTCTGTGGAAATACACTCGTTTTATTAAACAAGTCTTGTAATAAGTGGTCGGGCATTTTGTCTAATATTTACCGGCAGCTTGTTTACAAACACTAAAAATTATTAAACTCGTAGAAGCTTACCTATCGCAACTTCGAAACATTATTTTCCGATGTTTTATTTGGCAAATTTTCATTTGACCGAACGCGAACCGAACATTTTAGAAGGGACACCAATCTAACCTTCCTCCAGCGGCTTCTACAGAATGCTTTCTAAAAGTTTAGAAAATATTACGGTTTTAGAAAAAAATAGCGCATTTTCGGTCTGAAAATGAATAATAATAATAACTCCACGGCCGATTCGGCCACGGCGACTGCTATCAACTCCGTTATTGCTGTCTCTGGTGTGCTCGCAAGTGGCTGACGTAACCAGTTTTGTTTCCAAAAGTTCGCGAGCATTGCGGGCATGTGAGCACACCATTTGAGTAATTATAATGTATTGCCGCAGGTGGTCTGGCCTTTATTTCATCGCGCTTGGAATCCAGCTCTAAGCGCCGTCGCGATTCGAATTCAGCCATCCGGGCATTTATTGCATCCCGCCATTCCGTTCGTATGGCTGCCTGCTGCCCCCATCGCAAAGGGCTCTATACGACACTTTTTCATGTGCCGCTTAAGCACATCTTTGTGCCTGAGGAATTGGCCGCCCTGTTTCCGCTTGCCCTCCTCAAGCTCAGAATAAAAGATGCGCTTAGCCACACGCTGGTATGGCAGTAAATGAAACATCGGGCAAACATAGTACGATACCGTGGGCGTGGAGAAAAAGAATGCTAGGTTACCGCTACTTATGAAGGGATTGAACGATCACATTAAGCATTTTGTCTCACCCGCATCTTCAGAGGTTTAGGTGTCTTTAGACGTCTCAAAACAGGGTTTAGAACTAAGGTTGACCTTAGTTCAAAATTAGGAGAAGACCGGCATGTAAATCTTGTGGTTGAAGAACCGTCATAGGGCAAGAACTTTCGATTTTGAACACGTACTTTGCTCAGACACACTAGACACAGTTAGAAAGGAATAGCGTCGTTCTTTCTGCTGTACCGCCGTAAGTGGAGTATGTATATTCACGCATGAGTTAGAAGCGACGAAAGGGCTTATAGACGGTCTTCCCACATTGATCTGGTCGTTGTGGCAGCTGCATGGGCAGCGTTAGTATGTTGGACTTACTCATGAGCTGCCGGTGCACGGGCACGAACAGCGAGAACTGCCTGTGTAGGGCAGCGTCAGCAGATGGGACTTACTCATGAAGATGTCGATGAGTTTCCCCGCGAGCTGGCGGTGCGCGGGCACGAACAGCGAGAACTGCTCGTTGTAGGGCAGCTGCATGGGCAGCGACAGGTCTGGGAGCGCGATGTTGCGGATGGGGATGGAGCGCCCGGAGTCCGTACCGAACTTGCTCTCCAGCTGAGCTGAGGCGCTTTTGTATTTGTCCGGCTGGAAAGCAGGAAATAAGTTTTTTGTCAAAAATTTCGTTTTTGATACAAGCTTTTATCGAGAAAAAAAACATAAATAAGTTGGGTTCTTTTATAAGTCACAGTTCCTATATAGACACAGGAGGGGGCCCTCCTGTGTCTATCATCAGATTAGCTCGATGGTACCATAATTACACTGTCACTGTTATACAGTTTTAGATGGAATTTGGTATGGAGATAGTTTGAAATCAGAGGAAAGACATAAGGATAGTTTTTATCAATCATTATCATCATTGTGGAATGACAAAATGCAGAAAAAGTTGCGGGCACAATCTAGATAGTAGCCAATTAATATTTTGTCGAAATGTTGTGTTATCTGTGGTTTCTTATCAAGTATGTGTCTGCATGCGTATTGTCATAAATAATAGATAAAAACAATTGAAATTAAAAACTATCACAACAAAACACTGAATTGCTTAGATTTTTGTTTTGATAGATTAGATATATTTATTTCACAACATATGATTACAGTACAAATTACATTAATGTCAATTTATAAGAATCTACATTGTGATCGCCAGAAATAAATTTAAATAATAGCAAACTAATCCAATATTAATTTCATTAATTATACATTATATGAAAAATTTCCCCTGAGAAGGATCGATATTTATTATTAAATAGCTATGTACCTATGTTTATTTAAAGTTACCTAGAAATGGATCCCACTCGGTAACCATTTTGGCCCACCTTCCAGGGAGCATGCGGCAGACATGCCCAGCCCAGTCCCACTTAAGCTTAGCGGTCTGGACACCTACATCTACAACTCGAGTTCTGGAGCGCAGTTCCGTGATTCTGATTCTATCAGTTTGATACCTATTATTATATTATTGATGTAACTTACAATTACTAACAAAATTTGTTTAATAACTGACTAAATATGCTCCTCTATAATTTTAACAATACATTTAAATATCTAGAATTTTTCACGACAAACTACATTACAGAATATACCTAATATAAATGACAAAGTTACTCACGTAGTAGTGGTCTGGGAGTTGGAAGACAGAATTGTCGTCGCCCTTCTGCATGAAGCAGGGCTCCGTGGGCCGGTCGAAGAACAGCAGCAGGTCCTGCTTGTTGCCGCTCATGGTGCTGCTGTATAGAAGAAGAAATTAACAAAACTCAAAACTTAGGTTTTGTGAGTACTAGCGACATCTAGTGGCGGATAGGAGAACTTAACTACTACAAATATACGAAAAAATTATTAAATTAGTGTGTCGTTAAAGTTCTGTTTGTTGCCGCTCACTCGTGGACCTCATGGTGTTGCCAAACCGAGAAAAAATTAACATGAGTCAAAATTACTCGAGTCGTCTAGCGACAGTAGCGACTTCTAGTGGTGGATAGCGGTACTTTTTTTTTACTAGATTTATTTTGATTAGATTCCAATGAATGAACCGAATTAGTGCAATTTAATAACAAATGAAATTAAGTAGACACATAACTAGCACAGTCGAGTTCATAAATATGTATACATTTCTTCACCATAATCCATTGCAATAAGGTGAAAAAGTGTATACATATTTGTGAACTCGACTGTACAACTAAGTACCTAAAATAAAGTAGGTATTGGAACATAATAATTTTACGAATCGATATACAAATAATTCTCAGGTACAGCGTGGGTAGTAAGTAACACCCATGGTCAACTAAGGGAAGAAAGCTGCCATCTCCAGTTGAAAAAACTAAATTAAAACACTTACCCTTATTTTTACCGCCAGTAAAATATAAAATAAAGTGAAAATATAAGGGAGCCAGTTTTCGGCCGTGTGACACGGCCAAATGGTATCCTTTCAGCCAAATACCACATTAATATACCGCTGACAATCCGTGTGCATAGGCTATGTGCGGTATAACCTTTGCAAAGTAACAAGTGTAAATACAAACTTATAAATGCTGTCAAATAAAGCGCCACTGTCTACATTTTTTTTAAACTGTAGGCCGCAATCTTAGTTAAAATATTTGTAGACACGCAAAATAATTTGGTAACCGCAAACGGTAAACAATTTTATTTTTGCAGCCAGTGATGGCGTTTGTAATTTATTGTTTGTACATTTAGTATGAAAGTTACTTCGTTTGATAATGATCCACCTGCAAAATAAACTTGGTATCCGAAATGTGGGAATCTGCGGTTTATTTATAATTTTTATCAAGTTTTGGTGCATAATACCTAATAATAGCATTTTTTTGATAACTTGTTGATTACCAATATTTTTTGGAACTTATGTAGCTACGCATGTTGTACCCAGTTCGTTTTTAGGGTTCCGTACCCAAATTGTAAAAACGGGACCCTATTACTAAGACTCCGCTGTCCGTCTGTCCGTCTGTCACCAGGCTGTATCTCATGAACCGTGATAGCTAGACAGTTGAAATTTTCACAGATGATGTATTTCTGTTGCCGCTATAACAACAAATACTAAAAACAGAATATAGTAAATATTTAAGTGGGGCTCCCATACAAGAAACATGATTTTTCTCCCGTTTTTGCGTAATAGTACAGAACCCTTGTGCGCGAGTCCGACTCGCACTTGGCCGGTTTTATTATTCTTTTCTTTCTGTCAAAAGGGTCAAAATCTTTCTTAATATGTGACTTGTTTACATTCTCTTTGATAACACCCCAATTGAGACCCCCGCAGACTGTTCTATGTTGCAAGAGCATTTACTTAAATTTGAGGATTACTGCACTAGAAGTAGTTTGTTTTTAAACAATAGCAAATGCTCCGTTATTACATTTGGCCGTAAAAAAAATCCTATATTATACAATTATAAATTATGTGGCAGTACTCTAACGCGTCAGGATAGTATACGTGATTTGGGTGTATTAATTGACACAAAACTAACCTTCATCCCTCATATCGACAACATTTTAAATAAGGCTTATAAACAATTAGGGTTTATACTTCGCATTGCTAAACCTTTTCGTAGACCGTTAACTTACAGGATACTTTATAATAGCTACGTCAGAAGCCGCTTGGAATTCGCTTCGGTGGTATGGAATCCCTGCTATGATGTACATAAAAAGAGAATAGAAAGGGTGCAAAAAATATTTATTATAGCTCTCGAATTCCGAATAAGGGGTAACTACGAAAATTACGCCTCCTCAATTTCAAGACACAACCTTCAACCTCTGTCATTAAGGCGTTCATGTAATGATCTGATATTTTTATTTAAAATAATAAATAATCTTGTAGATGCCCCTGAACTTCTACATAATATAGGTTTTCGAGTGCCTCGTAGAACAGAACGTGGTTGTCGGAGCAAAATGCTGTTCAGTGTTGCGACATGTCGCACTAAATATGCACAGCAATCATATATTAAACGCGCATGCAGGTTGTATAATGAAAAGTGTATGAACGCGGATATATTTGGCAGTTCGTTAGGGTTATTTAAGAAGAAAGTTTATTCTCTATTAAATTAGTATTAAAGCTAGGTTAAGTTATCTCATTATTTGTTAATTTCACTGTTGTCTCAGATAGCATTTCATAGTATTAAGTTTTATTAATAATTTACATACAGGAAACTATAGGTCTACATTGTAATAAATTCTAGCTGTCAGCTTATTCACCTACATGTTTTATAAGACTGTTTGTTTCTAAATAAATTAAAAAAAAAAAAAAAAAAATAACACTTAAGCCGACTCGTCTTTCCTGTGGACATCATAAAATATAATAAATAGGTATATATTACGCTTTAAAGTTAAAATTTTCTTGCTGGTTCCTCAAAAGCGTGTTCAGACTTTCTACTCTTATTATATCTTCTTTGATTGTATGTACTATCGAGGACATTCCCGGTGAACCATCTTAAGGGCAAAAATTGTTTAAACGTCTTGCAGAAGTTGCAGACTGTTATGCGATATTATAAAAGTTATGGATGGTATAGAAAGGATGCCAATCTCTTATGGCAGAATTGTTACAAAAGTGACCGCTTTCAGCTTTAAATATTAGTTCCTAATCTCTCCGGTGGCGCTAGTTTGGCTCTGGGACATGAGTATAACATGAACCATATAAGGCAACAAATAACCCGACCAAATTACGTAGATTGTTTTTGGTAGTATTTCGGTGTATGGTGGCGCCGCCTAATTACTGTTTTTTGATGGACACTTTTCATACATAGAGATTTGGCTCCTTTATATAGTCTCCATGATAAAAGTGATGACCAATAGCATGGTACTTAAAATGGTGTTGAAAAAAAAAAGGTTAGCTCAGGTAAAGTTTCTTGCCGTTCATTGTCTTTGTGACGGCCGGCATTTGCAAACTAAGATAAGGAAACCAAAATGCATCCCAATTGGTTATCTTTATGGGGAGGCGAAGCTTAGTCTAAACAACAACCACTAATAAACTGTCCTTACTACCTGTTTGTCTCATTACCTGTTTTTACCCTTTTCGTTATTAAGATAAAGAATATCCTCCTAAGTCCCAGCTTTTTTTAAACGTCATAGTCCTAGAGGCCTCTTGTTCATTTTTTTGCACATAATAAATATTTGCCGTCAGTCCTGAACAGACTATTTACAACTCTATGGACTGTCAGAATACTCCGCGCGAGCATTCAAATTTGAAAGCGGTTGGCATCTAAACATTTTGTACCGAAATATATACTATCGGTGTTTATTACTACAATAATTTACTTCCCTTGTAGCAAAGATAGATATAACTCCGTAATAGATGAATACAGTCTAAGGAAAAAACGTGCCTCGAAAATCAAGAAAATTTGATTCTCGTTCAGAGGGCGCTACTAGTTTTGGCCTACAGTCGTATAGATGGCGTTGACGGTTTCGTTTGTTATTTAACAATTTTAACGCATATCAGTGAAAGAACATGGGTCAAAACCATAAAAATAATTAATGCAAATAAAAAAAAACATTTATTCATATTTAAATACATTTTATCGTATTTTTATAAATCTTCATTTTTAGTTTTAAAGTGTGTCGATAGATGGCAGTGAATTTACTGTGGTTACAAAATTTACTATGACAGTACCGCTCTAGTATAAGTTACTCTATGCTAGTAGCATTTTGTTTGGCATTTTGGTTGGGCCTCTGTAAGTAAACATAGGCCCAACAAAATGCCATACCAAAATGCTACTAGGGTTAATGCTGGGACTGAAGGGTGACTTTTATCATGTACCGCAGGACTTAGGAGGCTATGGGAGGCGGAGTTTAGCTCGCTCGTGAGGATCGAGGTAAAAATTTTCGGAAGTGGTTCACCGTGAATGTCCTCGATTATACGTAAGCGGCTATTTGGCCGCGGGTTCAAGTGGTTCTTAAGTACGATTCCATTTCATTTACAGTACCGCATAATAAGGTCACGTTTAATACGATTTCCGACGTACCTATGCCATTTTGCTTGCAACTCCATTTCACACATTATATTATGCTTATTATATTATATTAATACCAAAGAGGATATAATAAGAGAGCGGTACTGTCAAAGTAAATTTTGCAACCCCAGTTAATTCACTGCCATCTATCGACACACCTTAAAACTAAAAATGAAGATTTATAAAAATACGATAAAATGTATTTAAATATGGATTAATGATTTTTTTTATTTGCATTAATTATTTTTATGATTTTGACCCATGTTCTTTCACTGATATGCGTTAAAATTGTTAAATAACAAACGAAACCGTCAACGCCATCTATACGATAGTAGGCCAAAGCTAGTAGCGCCCTCTGATCGAGAATCAAATTTTCTTGATTTTCGAGGCACGTTTTTTCCTTAGACTGTATCAATCTATTACGGAGTTATATCTATCTTTGTTAATGCGTTTCGCTCAAGATGGTTGACGAATCGCTTAAGACGCTTAATTTTAGTGTGGTTCATATATAATCTTTTTAAGCGGGTTTTATCGTACCTATCAAAGATAGATATAACTCCGTAATAGATGGATACAGTCTAAGGAAAAAACGTGCCTCGAAAATCAAGAAAATTTGATTCTCGTTCAGAGGGCGCTACTAGTTTTGGCCTACAGTCGTATAGATGGCGTTGACGGTTTCGTTTGTTATTTAACAATTTTAACGCATATCAGTGAAAGAACATGGGTCAAAATCATAAAAATAATTAATGCAAATAAAAAAAAATCATTTATCTATATTTAAATACATTCTGTCGTATTTTTATAAATCTTTATTTTTAGTTTTAAAGTTTGTCGACAGATGGCAGTGAATTTACTGGGGTTACAAAATTTACTATGACAGTACCGCTCTAGTATAAGTTACTCTATGTACCTATTTAAACATTGATGATACCACGCTGATTGAACAAATCTATTAATAAGATTGAAAATTCAATTGATTGAGAATTCAAACTGAAAAATTCAATAAAATGAAAGCTCACGAAAAATAAACGATTCGTCGGCAAAAAAAGCGTAATTCTACCAAATTAAATACTTAACGTTACACTTCACTCCATTTGCTGTAACACACTTCACCTGAATGTACAAAAAACCAAGGTGAATTCACACTTATTCGGGTGTCTTAAAGTTTAAAATTGAACGATTGTAACGTTAAACGAGAAGTGAAAAATTACTTTTTACATAAAGTGCTCTAGGGAAATCAGCGTGGTATCCGCTGCCATTTGGAATACTGGGTACGCCTTGCGATTTTTATACACACGTTTATACTCGTATTTATATGTCGAAAGGTAATTCGTAAAAATAAATATTATAGGACAAGTTTGACTAAAGTCCCACGGTAAGTCCAAGGAGGCTTGTGTTATGGGTACTCAGACAACGATATATATAATATATAAATACTTAAATACATAGAAAACACCCATGACTCAGGAAAATATCTGTGCTCATCACACAAATAAATGCCCTTACCGGGATTCGAACCCAGGACCATCGGCTTCGCAGGCAGGGTCACTACCCACTAGGCCAGACCGGTCGTCAAAGTAGGTCGTATAGTTGTTAACCTTTCATCATCTTGAGGAAGTAAGACAATTACCAGTTTCACCCCTAGGTAATGCACATATTACCTTATATACTTACTACTTATTTAATTAGTTGATTACTTGTAACATACCGTATAATGACATATTACTATCCCGATCCCTATCCCTTCGAATAAGTCTCGAACGTACGCAAATTCATTCACAGTGCGCGCGGTGAAGTTGTGGAACGAGTTGCCGCTGTCGCTCAAACGGTCCCGGTCTGTAGCATCACTCAAAGTTAATCTGAAAAAGCTTTGGCTTTCCCACGAACTGTGATTTGGTTGAGTGCTAATATATATATTTTATTTATATATTATGTATATATATATATTTATTTAATATTTATTTAGTACTATATATTTATGTATGCTAGTACATATTTATTTTATTGCATAATGCTATTGATGTATTTTAGTTATTCGTAGACGTTAATATTGTAGTTTTCCTTTTTAAATATTATTGTACGTTCTGTAAGTTTGTCTATCTATCTAATTCGAATTTTCCACTCATTTACTCTAAGGTTAGCTGGAAGAAATCCCTTATAGGGATAAGCTCGCCTTTGTACCTAAATTTATATGAATTTCATGTTAACAATTTTTGTTTTGTACAATAAAGTGATTTACTACTACTACTACTATTACTTTGTGGTGAATAAATGAAATTAAATCTGAAAATTTAAATATAGGTATATATTATAGGTACTCTGATGTGATGTGGGACAAAGAACGTATGATGAGTGACGAAGAAGAATTGCAGTATTTTATTTAGGCTAAGTAATTAGGTTTATATAAACTTAGCGCGCTATTGACCGTGCATGCACCTGGTAAGAGTTTCAGCGTTTGTGCGCGTACGTAAAACGTGCGGCAAAATAACACAGTGCGTATATTCTTAGAAAGTAAATAATTCATGCCTAGGGAGTGTTTCAGGCTGGGTGCTATCGCAGCTAATGATGGAGGAATACTGTATCAGTTAGCAATATGATATCTGACCTATCTGACTTTAACTTAGGGCCGGTACAGACGAACTGAAACCCGACTGCGACTTGACAAATGTGAACCGGGCTTTAAGCATATCACTATATCTTATAAAACAAAGTCCCTCACCGCATCTGTCTGTCTGTATGTTCGCGATAAACTCAAAAACTACTGAACGGATTTCCATGCGGTTTTCATCTATCAATAAAGTGATTCTTGAGGAAGGTTCAGGTGTATAATTTGTTAGGGTTTAATCGTGCGAAGCCGAGGCGGGTTGCTAGTAATAAAATGTGTATATATGACTCAACATCCAGTCAATTACCTGCAAGCTCGGCTTGCAGCACTTCCGGTTGAGAGGACTCCGGAAATCGAGCCAGAGGGCATAGTTAATACACGGTAGATACGGGAATAGCTTGCACACAAGAGACACTATTTACACTAGTGACTCTGTGGGCTGTAGACCTCCCGAACCCCGATGGCTCCGCCATTTTGAAAACTTTCCTTAATATTGTCTTCGGTTACCGCGATAGCATGAAATAAAACTATGAAAATGGATTATATCGCGTATATTGAATTTAAAATTAAAAATACATCCCAAAAATTTAATGTGGAACGGTTCACGATTTTGCGTGATTTTTGGGATGTATTATAAATTCAATATACGCGATATAATCCATTTTCATAGTTTTATTTCATAACTTTCCTTAAACTAAATTGTAATCAAAATCTATCTAATTCTTGAAACTGCTGACAAAATTTCACGAGAATCGGTTGAGAAGTGCGACCTTTAGACAAGAACATCCTTTTTGTTCAAGCTGAAACGGAGACCTTCGCAAACGCTCGGCCAATTAACATACGTTTCTTTAAAATTGTGCGTACCTAATGACGATATCTACTTCATCACCCATTAAATGAATATATCCCGAAACGGGTCTCTATTGTTTGACATAATTATTGAAAGTTATAATGTCATATTATCATTAGTCATAATTTAGTTTTTCTGAGAAACGCGTAACTTTTCAGGATTGCCATAAAACGAACCTAACCTAACCTATCTATAGGATAACCCGAGGAAAATCCTGAAAAGTTAACGGTTTCAGAATTATGACTAATGATAATATGACAATTATTACATTATGACTTTCAATAATTATGTCAAATAAAGGGACCCCTTCCGAAACACATACATAACCGTTTGCAAGTAAACGTCTAAAGTAAAGCTAAACAGATCGGTGCGTAGATTAGATGCAAATCGTTCACGCTCCGTATCGTAGCGTAGTTATCTCTCTCTATCACTTCCATATTATTGCGACAGAGACAGTTGCGTTTCGTTCGCTTCGAAGCGTCAACGATTGGCATCTAATCACCCTGGGCCAATAGCCGAGATGCCAATCATTCGCGCCGTAGCGAACGATACGGTCATCTCTCTATCACTCTTCTATTCCCAAAGCTTCTCTATTACCCAAAGCTGTGTTCTATTCCGAGCTCTCTAGCGGAAAAAGGAAACAGGGGGGTCAGTACTTGCGTCATAAAGACGTCCTCAAGCGTCACCTATCCACTTTCGGTATACCGAGCGATTCCTGGGAGGAAAGCGCGATGTGTAGAACGGCATGGCGAGCAACTGTTCATAAAAGTGTAGAGCAATACGAGCAGCGGCGCTTAGAAGACTTGGATGCTATGCGCCATCTCCGTAAGACGCGCCCGAAGCCTTCCTACACCTACACCTACAATTCAGTCGGCCAGCTCCATTGCGTACCATGCAATCGCATCTTCAAAACCAAGTTTGGCTTCGCAAGCCACATTAGAGCGTTCCATGTTTCCCATTAAAAACGTTTGCAGTCGCCGTCGTCGGACACGGCGAGGAGGAATATATATATTAGTGCGACAGAGACGTTGGCGTATCGTTAGCTACGGAGCTAAGGCATCCTGTTTCAGTCGAGGTGTTATTCAAGATACGTATTTTTATTGCGGTGATCAGCACCAAGGCACAGGGCGGACACGCTATACATCAAAAATCACTTGCGTTTCTATGTGTGGACGGCACGTCTGGACACGTGTGATGCGTCATAGTGTGAGGAAATTGCTTAAAAATAGTACTGAGCGGCCGGCAAACGGCCGTCGATCTGCTGTCGCGGGGCGAGGTAATTCGAATTGGGGCGGGGCGGTGCGTGGCCGTTCTGTATGATAATACTATTACTTATTCTGTGACCAAGGCACCCAGCACCCAGCACTTCCTGATTGTGCACGACACCCCTCAACATGTTGTTGTGTCGTGGCGGGTAGAATACACCCCCGTATCTATCTTAATTTCAATCTACTGTCACCTCTCAGTCGCGTATTATGTTAGGGGTCGTAAATTCATTACAAGCGCCGTACACGTGTGTAGTAGACGGACGTTTATTGGTGTCCGTACCCTATTGATCTCCGTATGTCTCCGTATAAGCAAACATTGACATATATATATAGTCCTCATCGTTTTCGATGACGGTGACCCTAAATAAAACATTATGGACGTTGTCTAGCGTGGCATGGTGCCTCTACAAAACAGACATAAAGAAACTGGACACTTACCACCTGAGGTGTCTGCGGTCTATTATACTCAGGATCAAGTGGCAGGACCATGTTCCCAACTCTGAGGTCTTGTGTCGTTCCGAAACATTGACATGACCAGATGTGGAAGCTACATTGTAAACGTCATACCATCATAATCATAATCATAATATTTTTATTCAAAATAGATTCATACAGAACACTTTTTGAAAGTCAAAAAATTGTAGAGAATAATTAAAAATATTAATTTATTTTTTCTTTATTTATTATTTTAAACTGTATTGCGCTTAACGCCAAAAGACATTCTCTACTAGTTAACCATTGGATGAAACAGAGAAATATATGTTGGGGTATGTACCTACACCTACTACTAGCCCTGGAGCCCCAGATTGTGCGGGACGATGGCAAGCGCCCTAACGGTATGTCGTTGATCCCCTGGCGGATGGGCCGTGCGCTAGTGTGGGATGCTACCTGCACCGATGCGCTGACAGGGTCCTACCCAGATAGCAAAATGACGTCAAATGACGTCAGCGACGTCGTAATGACGTAATAATGCCGTCATTATGACGTCGCTGACGTCATTTTACGTCATTATGCTACCTGGGTACATATCAGCGACCAGCAGGAATGCCGGGGCGGCGGCCGACGCCCCCGAGTGCTATAAAGCCAATAAATATATCTATCTCGGCACCAACTACGACTGTAACTTTGGTGGCGAGACACTAGGTCCATTGGAGCAGGGGTGGGCTCCACAAGGACCTCGGGAAGCGGCTGAGGGAAGCTGCGGGGTACCCTCGCGCAGTTCTTGCGTAAAGGCTTGCCATCGCGATACAACGCGGGAATGCTGCCTGCGTGATGGGCACCTTGCCAAGAGGCCAAGGTATGTTTTAGGTAGATTTATTTTTTCCAGTTAAGTTTAGTTGTTTTATTTTATAAGTACCCATAATTTTCTTATTGTAACTTCTGTATTTACTATCTTTTCAATAAATAATGATTATTTCCTCGCATGTTTGGAGAAAAGCACTATATATATAGTGTAACATGCCTGGGCAGGAATAGCAATTCGTGGATTCGTCTTCTTTGTCGAAACTAATCCACGAGTTGCTCTTTCCCGGCCGCTGCAATAATGTACTATTACGGTATTTTTATAAATCTTCATTTTTAGTTTTAAAGTGTGTCGATAGATGGCAGTGAACTTACTGTAGCTACAAAATTTACTATGACAGTACCGCTCTATCCTATTATATCTCTTTGGTGCAGAGTAAGCTTAGTCCAAATCTATCTTCGTTTTTCTCTACTGTCACCTCTCAGCCCCGTATTATGTTAGGGGTCGTAAATTCATTACTAGCGCCGTACACGTATAGTAGACGGACGTTTATTGGCACCCGTACCCTGTTCTGTTGCGTATGTTTCACATTAATCATTCGCACAATAAAAGGCTTAGAGGGCGCTGTTATTCTCTTGTAATGGTGACAGTTAAGTATAGTCATAGAGTAACTTATACTAGAGCGGTACTGTCATAGTAAATTTTGTAATCCCAGTAAATTCACTGCCATCTATCGACACACTTTAAAACTAAAAATGAAGATTTATAAAAATACGATAGAATGTATTTAAATATAGATAAATGATTTTTTTTATTTGCATTAATTATTTTTATGATTTTTACCCATGTTCTTTCACTGATATGCGTTAAAATTGTTAAATAACAAACGAAACCATCAACGCCATCTATACGACTGTAGGCCAAAACTAGTAGCGCCCTCTGAACGAGAATCAAATTTTCTTGATTTTCGAGGCACGTTTTTTCCTTAGACTGTATCCATCTATAACGGAGTTATATCTATCTTTGGTATAGTATAAAAAAATTAGTTCCAGTGAAATTCCGCAACATGGCGCGTGATCATATATTCCTGGGCTTTAACTTTATTGTATTGTTCTTATAATTGTAAATAATTTTTGAATATGACGATGTACAATTACTACAAATAAAATATATTCTATTCTATTCTATTCTATACCAGTGGAAAGTTTTTAGAAGTGGGAAATTTTAATAACGAAAAACTCGACATTTCAAAAAAATACATCATGATTCCAACTTTTTGAAATGTTTTCGCAACTTAAATTGGGTTGGCTTCAAGATTTATTTTTTTACCCATAACGTTAACTGGAAGAGATCCCATACAAGGATAAGTTCGCCTTTTGTTGTATTTATTTACCTCTGTAACTGTCCTTCTCATGTTACTTTTTTTTATAATAAAGCACATATGTACATACTCTTTTTCACTATCCTGTTCTGTTATAAATAATTATAGTACATATTATAATTATTTGGTTCTGCATAAGGATTAGGTTAAGTATTATTAAAAAAAGGTATAGAGATAAAATTCCCATTTATTTTTCGACTCGATTTAAAAAATATCTGAATAAAATACATAATTCTATTACATTATCAAATTGACAAAAAAAAATATTTGGATTTTTTTAAGTAGATTTAAATGCGTATTGTGCTCGATTCGAGATTTGAGGATAAAGTAAAAATTTCCAATACTGTGGAAAGTTAAAAGGGCTTTCTTTTATTCAGTGACACAGTTGCGAGCAATGAAAATGGATTAACTTCTATGGAATTTTCCATACGGACAAATCTGATCCGCGCAATGTAATATGGTTTAGTTTTTAGGGTTCCGTACCCAAAGGGTAAAAACGGGACCCTATTACTAAGACTCCGCTGTCCGTCTGTCCGTCTACGTCTGTCTGTCTGTCACCAGGCTGTATCTCATGATCCGTGATAGCTAAAATTTTCACAGATGATGTATTTCTGTTGCCGCTATAACAACAAATACTAAAAGCCGAGGCCGACTCGCACTTGGCCGGTTTTTTTATACCAGCACGGTGCAAACAATCACGACCTCTGCGAGATGGTATGGGGACAGCCTATGAACTACGAACATATTTAGGTTAATTAAAACCTTTTTAATTTTCCACTGTCTGTTACAGTTTTCAAATCTAATAAAATATGTAACTTAATAATAAAGCTAAGTTACAAAGTCAATTTCAAAATCCTTATACGACTATGTACAAGTCATAATTATATATAATTAATATATAATAATAATATTATAATGTCAATATTAAAAGCGACTCGTCTAATCTTCTATCACAACGTGGAAAGGCAATTTTAAATTATTTGGACCATTCGCTTGCAAGGAAATATAAACTAAGCTGCCAGTCTGCCAAAAATGTTATATAAATCACTTAAGTGTAAGGCCTGAGTGGACGCTCGAAGCGGAGCGTTCGGCGGGGCGTGCAGCGTGGCGTCGGGCTCACAAGTGATTTGAGCAGCGTGCACTAAGGCCGCTCCATAAGTTTGCATTTGTTTAACATGCACGCCGCACGCCCCGCCCCGCTGCACGCCCAACTCGAGCGTCCACTCAGGCCTTACACTTAGTGTAAGACCTGAGTGGACGCTCGAAGTGGAGCGTTCGGCGAGGCGTGCAGCGTGGCGTCAGGCTCACAAGTGATTTGAGCAGCGTGCACTAAGGCCGCTCCATAAGTTTGCATTTGTTTAACATGCACGCCGCACGCCCCGCCCCGCTGCACGCCCAACTCGAGCGTCTACTCAGGCCTTACACTTAGTGGCCCCGGCAAGCTCGGTTCTCCATACAAACCAGATACAAATGTAGGCATGTTTACAAAAACATTTTTTGCGGATTTGAGTTTTTGGTATCATAGCATTCGTCTAAGCATCTACACGTAGAGCAAAAGATAGTGTCCAAAAATGACCCCAATTGTCCAAAATCTGTCCCCAAAAATATACCTATACTAGTTAAGTAAGATAAATCTGTACCTCTCTGATAGAATACAAAACATAATTTCTATAGAAACTTGTTTTATTTTCTTACAAAAATAACAACTAACAAAATTTTACAAAAACAGCATAAGTGACGAACTTATTTTTACATTTTTTTCCAAAAATACTGGTCTTTGAAATGTGTAATCGTATATTTCGGAACTATTGGCCACTTACTAAAATCACCTATACAATGTTTATGTCCAATAACTAATATATCACAAGACATTTAGTTTTTTTCGTTTCCTGTAAATTCATGTCTAGTGTAGTTATGTTGTTTTTGTAAACATGCCTTCAAATGTAGTAAAGTTCTCATTTTAAAACAACTAGCTAGATTGCTCTGAAACTTCGTACTTACTTGATAAGGTATATCTATGTCTGTAGTTAGTTTATGTAGCTTCTGTTGTTTTTGCTCTATTACGTTTGTTTTATAAACTGGAGCTATATAAACTAAATACAGACCTAGATATACCTCATGTCATGGTATGTGCAAAGTTTCATTACAATCCAACACGTAGTTTTAAAATGAGAAGGAAACTCCGTTTGTATGGGATGGTGAAATTCGTCCGAGCTTGCCGGGGACTCCTATCTACAAACTGGTAAATCCGTAAATTTTTGCGATTTTGGTATTAAGAAAAGGTAATAGAGTAGATATTTCCTAAGAGGGACGAATGGATTTATCCGAGTTTGAAGTTAAGCGACACATTATATTTTAAGAAATAAGAAAACTAAAAAAATATACATGACAAATCAATATACTAGGTTTTAATATAAAAATAATCAATAAAATATAACGGAAACAAGTTTTAGCCTACTTTAACTTAGAATCTCAGATCAATAGGGCTAAGATGGTCGGCTCTTTATCATTTGTCACCGTGCCTGTCACATTCTAACAAATATGTAAGTGCGATAGTGACTCATGGCATGATAGATGATAAGAATGCGACCATGATACCGCTGCAAGTGTACAGCGGGCTAAACACGGTCGCATTTTTATCGCCTGTCACCATGACTGTCATGTTCTAACAAAGTCTGTAAGGCGAAAGTGACAGGTGATAAAAATGCAACCATGGTGCCACCGCAGCATGTAATAAAATTAAAAAGATAGATGTCTGAATCAAGAATGTAATTTTAAAGTTTCGTTAGCAAAGTACTTTAAATGTTTGGAATGTTTGGGCGAGGTAGGGAACAGTCCGGGGCTTAAGTTGTTAGAATAGGTAATTTTTAAGACTTTCTATTTTAAGGTTTTTTTACAAATTTTGCATTTTTTGACGAAGCATGTTGTGCTTCAAAATTAATAAAAGTCGTTAACTTTAAAAGTGGATATTTGTGCCTTTTCCATACGCACATCATACTCAGCAAAAGCGGGCCGTCCAAAACGACCAGCAGAAACGAACGCTCTTCTTTTGACAGTAATGTGTCCAGATAATTTTGAACATCTCGCCCGGGCTATAACCGCGAAAGTCGAAGTTAGCAAATTGCGGGCATCTTTTCCTGTCACTCTAATTACGCCTTCATTCACTTAATCATTCGCTTCATTGGAGTAAAAGGGGAAGGTCCCCGCAATTTGCGAATTTCGGTTTTCGCGGTAGGCCCTCCGCTTACTTCTGCTACTAGAAGTAGATGTTTGCTATCAATTAGTTAATTGTATCAATAGTTTGTTCTCATAAGGGCCACTTGCACCATTCACTAACCCGGGGTTAACTGGTTAAACCTGGAGTTATAGTCTGCATCTTTTCAAATGACTTTTTCGTCTAAGACGGTAATCTGTTAAACAAAAGCGTTTGTTCCTATTGTGCGTGCGGTCGCCCATTGTGTACCATTGTCTCTGGCAATGGCACGCACCGTAGCACGCGCTTAGTATGTAAAATGTAAGGTATTTGCATGGCTTACATTTTTTGTGAGTATGTATAATAAAACTATGAAAACGGATTATATCGCGTAAATTAAGTACAATATCAAGTATGTATAATAAATAAGTAATAAACTGCCATCCATTCAACTCGTAAATCCGTTGCTATACTTTTTTGTAAAACCGCTGTCTAATTTCATTTTGTGTT
The DNA here is from genome assembly GCF_947568885.1 of Cydia strobilella. Classification (NCBI taxonomy): domain Eukaryota; kingdom Metazoa; phylum Arthropoda; class Insecta; order Lepidoptera; family Tortricidae; genus Cydia; species Cydia strobilella. The sequence continues at coordinate 14,121,796 of NC_086059.1, read as the reverse complement.
TGCGTTAAATACAATAGAAAGGTTTTGACAAGTAAGCAAGACAAGTAGAAATGAAAATTAACTTGCGTACATTCAGCAAAACTATTCTACATATTTGTATGCAGGGGTGCTAAGCTAATAGTTTTTCTGACTGAACAAATTTCATTCCCTCGTCTTGACACAAGCCTTCGTAATTAAATGAACTACCCCATCTCTGTAACGCGTACGACGTAGTTACAAGTTCGGCACCGCAGTGAGCAACTAATTCGTGCCTTTGATGTGGGAGCGGACGGACTGGAATCTCATTCCGAAAATAACAAGACACGGATTACAGGCTAACCAGTATATTTACGTGAATTCCTCGGTATTCTGCCTTGTTTATAACTTTATATCTGCAGATAGCAGACGTACAGTTGTTAAAGACAAATATGTGACTTCATGGAAAACTGATTTCGCATGCATACATACATACATATAATCACGCCTATTTCCCGGAGGGGTAGGCAGAGACCACGGATTTCCACTTGCTACGATCCTGACATACCTCTTTCGCCCTTCACTTTCATAACATTCCTCATACACGCTCGCCGGTTTAGGGTGCTCTTGACCTGGCCTTTCTTCAGAATTTCCCCGATCTAATCAGAGAAAGTTCGCCGAGGTCTGCCCCTTCCAACTCCCGTTTCTACCTCTTCCTTATACACTCTCTTTGTTAGCCTTCTTTCACTCATTCTTTCCACGTATCCAAACCATCTCAACTGATTTCGCAAGCACACAATTATGAAGGCATAGTCTAGTCGCTAGTTTTATTTAGCTTCCGTTGGTATTTTCTATAAATGATTTTCTCGTGGCTCTTTGTAACGAATGTATTCTCTAAACTGAAATAAATGTCATATACGAAGGAAAAAATGACCAAAGCCTCCAGTGTCCAGAGCTCGACGAGTGTCCAGAGTGGTTCGATTCCAGCTCTGGACACTGAAGGCTTTGGTCATTTTTTCCTTCGTATAAGACATTTATTTCAGTTTATAGTTTAAATATTATTTTCATTGAAAATAATTTAATTTGTTCTTAGAATGTATCCTCTTCTGTGATAGATCTTATATCACCGTTGGGAATATGACCACCGCCTGTTTGTTTGTAACTGAAGGGTTGAATCTAAGCAATGTTGTTCTGTAGCATTTCGAGGGCTAAATACCTGAAGGTAATTCGCTTTGTCTTGCTTCTGGTAAATAGAAGATAGTAGGCTATTTTAAAACGTTTGTTTTTCTGAACCTAATGCGTAACTATATAAAAATTCCAAACAATAAGTATCGTATTTTGGATCATGTTCGCTTCAACAAAGACTTAACAATTCCATCATATTACTTAAATTTAAATTAATTAATCCTTAAACTAGGGGCTTTTTAAGTCCGTGTCTCTAATCTGTCACTTAAAACTGAATAAATATATTTCTATTAGTCGATATTATACCGTGAGCAGAGCCGGACGTACCGCGTGATGTTTGTGTTGGCGAATCGTTGGAAATACATTACATCGTATGATATACTGAGGTAAATACAGTACATTACATGTGGCATTACATGTAGATTAGTCCAAAAATCCTATTTAATTATCGAATCTGCTCACAAAAACATGAGAATCGGCTATGAAATACGGCAGAAGAAAACAGCCGGACAGACAGACAAAAGCATCAAAGTTTTTCCAATTGCAAAGCATATTTCTATCAAACCTTGAGCGGTGTTTTTTAGGGTTCCGTACGCAAAGGGTAAAAACTGGACCCTATTACTAAGACTCCGCTCTCCGTCTGTCTGTCTGAACGTCTGTCTGTCTGTCACCAGGCTGTATCTCATGAACCGTGATAGCTAGACAGTAGAAATTTTCACAGATGATGTATATCTGTTGCCGCTATAATAACAAATACTAAAAAGTACGGAACCCTCGGTGTGTGAGTCCGACTCGCACTTGGCCGGTTTTTTTTTCTTTTGCATGTTTAATAATAATATTATATCTTAGTTCCATGACAAACAGGTCAACGTGTAATAAGTGATATAAGTAATATAAATGTATAGGTATAAGGTAAGTAATGTGTTTAAGGACTACGTGACACCCACGTACGTAACGGTATTGTTTACTTTCCTGCCCTCTGAAGTATTGCGACAAATTAATTATCATATAAACAACCTACACTGGAAGAGATACCTTAGAGAGATATTTCGCCTTTTTGTTTAACTATATCTGTAAATGGTGTTTTCACATCACCAATTTTTTTTTTCCCTGCTAGGTTTTTTTTCCCTGCTAGGAGGGATCAAAGTAACACTTTTCTGTTTTAGGACACTATTTTTACATTTTTTTGCGCATTATTTTTTTAACTTAAATAATATTTTTTTAATATTTTTATTACCTCATAGGTGACGTGAAAAGTAATATGTGTCAAATGATAGCAAAATTATTTCCATCTTGGGCGTAACATACTTGAATCCCTCACTACGCTCAGGATTCTACTTTAGAATCCCTCGCTACTCTCGGGATTCTATTATAGAATCCTTCGCTTCGTTTAGGATTCAATTGTACGCCCTCGCCGTAAATATGTCATTTTGCTCCCTTGTGACACAATCTACTATTCTGGCAGACCGTGTTTGTCAGTTCAGTGGTAAATGTTAAGTCTCACTAGTTAAAAAAAAGTTTATAAAAAAAAATTAAAAATCATAAGCATATTTTTGGCAGACGCTAAAGCTTAAAACTGATCTAATCTAAGCTCGGATCGGACTTGAGTCGTGTGCAAGCAAAGTCAGGGGCAGGACAGGGCTTAGCACGGTAGCATTTTTATCACCTGTCATCTCACCATGCCTGTCACGTTCTAACAAGTACGTAAGTGCGAAAGTGACAGGCATAGTGACAGGTGATAAAAATTAAAAATGCAACCATGCTGACACCGCTGGTCGATTTTAAGAACCTCAACTTAAGATTCTGAAAATGATTTATAAATAAACAAACTAAACAAACCTAACCTTAGATTAATGCGGTCATATTCGTCTGTGGCTTTTTTTTATTTGTTCTCTTTATCGACAAAGCAGCGGCGCGGCGGTTGCTTTTAGTTTTCTCATTCAAAAGTAGGGTGCTCTATTTGCAACGCTTGAAAAAAAATGAAAAATACGCGTGTGTGTTGGTAACAGAGCAAAAAAAAGGATAACGTAACATTTTTCAAGATATCTTTCGGCAAAATAAAACAACATCAATACCAAACAACACCTTTTCCGTTCACCTCTCACTAGGGAATGCAAACCGGTTTTCAATTGTATGGAAAAACCGGTTATTAACCCAAATTTCATACAAATAAAAACCGGTTTGCATTCCCTACCCCTCACTTTACTTGTACAATGTTCTAAATATACTTAGGTACTTACATTAAACAAGGAAAGGATGTGGCTGCGTTGTGGGACCCTGTCGCGTTCAAATTCGATACAGTACGGATATGATGGCTGCCCTTTCATCGTCTATTGTGTAACGGTGCCATCGCAATTTCTAACTAAGGTTTAATAGTATCATAGTGTATTTATGATGTAGTGCTTTAATTAATATGGTGCTTTTATTTGGTATGTTGAGATGGTTTGGACACGTGGAAAGAATGAGTTAAAGAAGGCTAACAAAGAGAGTGTATAAGGGAGAGGTAGAAACGGGAGTTGCAAGGGGCAGACCTCGGCGGACTTTCTCTGATCAGGAGTCGTAGCACGGTACGCTTATCACCATGCCTGTCACGTTCTAACAAGTAAGTGAGTGCGAAAGTGACGGACTTAGTGATAGGGGAAACCATGCTGCGCGGGCTGATCCTGAAGAAAGGCCAGGTCAAGAGCACCCTAAACCGGCGAGCGTGTATGAGGAATGTTATGAAAGTGAAGGAAGCGAAAGAGGTATGTCAGGATCGTAGCAAGTGGAAATCCGTGGTCTCTGCCTACACCTCCGGGAAATAGGCGTGATTATATGTATGTATGTATGCTTTAATTAATGGTTTATTATAAATTTATTGAGACGATATAATACGGCCCGATTCGAACAATACTTATAAGGGCACAACGATACGAAACTGATCTGCCAGTGTCAAGTGTCATTTTTTCAAACGTCACTCGTTTCATCAGTATCGTGTCGCTGTGACATCTTATAAGCATTGTTCGAATCGGGCCGATAGTCTCGCTTCATCGTTGAAATAATGTTCAAACAATTTTTTATCAAACAGACACGTCTGTAAGCGAAACTATATTTTTTTTATTAAAAGAACAAGACTCGAACTTGCGGCGTTTTTAAAACATCGGTCCAATCGCGCTTGACCAACCAACCACCACCAACCAACCGAGTTACCAAAGCTTACCAGAATTGTGCCATTCCTTCCCTTTGTTCACATGCCTTAGGGAAGGAAAGTTCAAGTCTTGCCGAAGTGGTGAATTTTTCCTTTAATTAAAATTAATATTGGTTTTCAGAGGAACACAAATAAAATTAAAATTCTTTGTATACTACTGTTTTCATAAATACACTGTGACGCTTTGTAAGTATCTTAACACAAAAAAAGGAATTGCTTTTACTCCTTTTCTTTTCTTCATTAACTGTATAAGTTTTTGTGTGCGTTAACGTAGCGGACCAGTTTCATGATTACTTTGCGGAGACTTCTCGAAGGCATAGTAAACAAAAGTGAACAGTAAAAAAGAAATAAGAGGGTTGAAATGGTTATTCATTGTTACGTAAGAAAAGTTTGTAAGATCGTTTCGTTGTACGAATATGTATAGATATATCAGTATCAGTATTGGTATCGGTATCGTTATATCATTAATCCTGATCGAAATTTTAAATCTTTTTTATTTTTTCGATAACAAGTTTTTCTGCTCTATACAGCATAATGGAAATTTGCACCCATGGTTTTGACCACCACACGCATATTATGAAAGGTTAACTCACAACTCACGTATCTTTAGTCACACCCGCGATATATTTCGAAGACTGGGATTTCTTTTCCAGGCACTATATGTTTAGAGCACAGCTTTACGTTTTCCGCGTGCTGGTTTTTGTTTTATTGAAAAAAATTATTGCCTGTTAACTACACATATACACCGGAAGTAATCGATATCAATTTATAGTCATCTACAAGCGGAAGTCCTACATTCTTTTATAATAATGAAAAAGTTTTCGTTCAAGTATGTCATGTATTTCGATATTGGACAAAACTTATCTGGAACTTTGTTATTATTCCCCCAAGACTAAGTGGATTACAGCAATAGAAACTCGCCACAAGTAACTTGCTATAATAAAAGTTTCAAGTATACGTGACGCAATCAAAGATTTGACTTGATGGAACAAGCCTTATTAGGGTCACCCCACACCAGCGTCACCCGAGCTTCGGCATCTGGTCAACTGTATGGCTGCTGCTCGACGCAACGTTGGCGCAACTGCGCAGCGACGCCATTTTTCATAGTGCTGACTAGACGCGGATGCTGAAAAGATGCTAGTGTGGGGTGGTCCTTAGTTCATAATAAAATAGGTAAGTTTTATGTCAGAATTTAAGAATTTTCGTACAAATTTTACTCTTCACGTTTACTGTTCTCGAATTTTATCTCAACTTTTAACGGTCGTAAGAGGTCGTTTTACGACTTGAAAAGGGACGTGATATCGTATCGTGTTTAAATGACACAGAGTAAATGAAGGGTTCACGGAAAGAACATGTCTAGTCACTTTAGTAACATTGTGAGTAATCGCAGTTTTAAAATTTGGAAAAATGACAAAATGTATGGAAATTCCGTGACCAGGTCTTTTTTAACAAAAAACATTTTTTTACATATATTATACAGTGGTAGCAAAAGATATAACTAATAGTTCTTTAAGAGCTCGACATTTTAAGATGAAAATCTCATATTCCGTAATTTTTTGTACCCAGGGTGGGTTTTGTACAGTCGCCATCAGATATATCGGAGCGGCCAAGGCGCTCACAAATATCTGAACACGCCTCTATTGTCAGGGCGTTAGAGTGCGTGTTCAGATATTGTGAACACCTCGGCCGCTCCGATATATTTGATGGCGACTGTACCGGAAACTGAGTTTGCAATTATTTTGTAGGTTGGTAGAAATATTCTGTTCGGACTTAGGCCCCGCTTGGTTAACGCACACATTTCACAATATGATTATGAATATAGTAAGTAGGTAAGTTAAGCTATGTATGTACATGATTTAATGCATTGAGCAATTTTATTATACATAATTATATTAAGTGACTGACAAAAAGTTTAAATATAGCTTAAAATTTTAAAAGAAGCTTACTATGGTCGAGAGTAAAATGGCATACTATAAATCGTAACTATATAACAACAAATGTAATTTATAACACTAAAATTAAGTCTATTTATCTAAGTACTTAGAAACAATAAAAAAATAATGGCTTTTTAACACATTTATGTATTGTAACTGCCAAAATAAAAAGTTTTTATGTTTAATTAAGTATAGAAAATTGTATGAAGTGGAGTGTGACTTCTTAGTTTAGGTCAAAAAGGGCAAAAATACCTTATTTATAATATTATTTAAAATCTTGGGACTAGTCGAGGAATGAAATATTAATGTTTAAAAATATTTACAATATTTCTATACTATAATATATAAAAAATATCATCTTCGTGCTTTTGCTACTAATTGCTTAACCTCACTTTATGTCACCTTTAGCTTTAAGTACAAAAACTAAAGAAACTTGACTTAGAAATTAATCTACAAACTATAAAGGCAAAAAATGCATGAATATATCATTAAAAATCTCTTTTTTTGTATAAGTTTTTTAAAGCGTCTAATTCACTAGGGGACAAAATTATCCAATTATCTACGCAATGACATCAAATCTAATTGAACGTGACGTTTTCAGACATAATATTAAGAATTTAGATTGTCTTAAAATTATAAAATTACATTGATAAGTACCATTTTACCAGGATTTTACCGACGTACTTCATTCTGAATAATATTTCAATCGACTTAGGCGCCCATTCTCCAGCATTGAGAATATTGAGATTGAGACCCGCTCGCAAACGCACACAGTAGAATCAAACTTTAACATAATGTAATAAAAGTCACGCGATTTCATTTAAAGTCAAGCGATGTTAAACTTTATCTCCTAGTGAATCAGCAGCATTAATGCTTGACGCGCTGCGCGGGCGCGCGGACCCTGGGGGCGGGCGGTGCCGCCATCTTGTCGTATCACCGCGCGGCCATTTTGTTTTCCTCGTCCTTGGTATCGTTGTCCTGTGTCTGGTCGCGGGACTCTTGGACAGACTCTAGGGCGATGTCGAACGACGACTGTCGGCTAGAATAGAAGTTACTGGTCAAGTACACGATATAATAAATATTTTATACCAATTAGTAGGGGTAATAGCGTTATAAGTGTGTATAGCGTAGCGTAGCAAGTGTAGCGAGCATTCGGGAAAATTGACCGCACCTTCTTAAAACACACGAAAAAGTTTATCTAAAAAGTCGTATCATAATGACTGATCACTATGGATTTTCTATTAGAGAGCTACTTTATTTTGTGTATTGTGTAAAGTAATTTATCATTTTTGTTAAATAATTTTTGTACCTGTCCATAAGATAGTTCCCAGGGGCCGAAAGCGACCGCCCCGAGCGCGCCAGGCCTCCTCGCTTCGGCTTTTCGGCCTCCTTGATGGTCTCCGAGGACTCGCGGCGAGATGTACTGCCTTCCCGACTTCGGAGAAACGGATTCTGCAACATAAGACATTATTTATGAAGTTATTAGACACTGACAATGTTTTGTCCTCTTGACGTTATAATCTTAACTTTTAGGGCGTTGTGTTGGTGGTTACACTTCGACTCGTTGGTTGGTTGGTTGGTGGTTGGTTGGTTGGTTGGTTGGTTGGTTGGTTGGTTGGTTGGTTGGCTGGTTGGTTGGTTGGTTGGCTGGTTGGTTGGTTGGTTGGTTGGTTGGTTGGTTGGTTGGTTGGTTGGTTGGTTGGTTGGTTGGTTGGTTTTGTTGAAATGGTGACAGTTTCGATCAGTGTGCTCATCAGCTCAGAGGTAGTGCTTTGAATTTCTTTCCTTCTAGGAATCCTTCATTATTTACTCTCTTTTCTTTGCCACATGCCGTTGCAAAGGCTGGTTAACCTTGGAAACTGACCTGAAAGCTGTGCTTCTTGAGCATGGTCTTGATGAGGATGAGGGTGGACAGATTGGGGATGGAGGTGACGACTCGTGCCATGTCCTCGTCTGTCACCTCCACCAGGCGACAGTTCTCCTGCTCTGAGGGTAGAGGATCAGCTCCGTTGTTTGTCACCCAGCCGTGTTCCTGTACAGGAAAATATACGAATTAAATTAAATGGCGTCATATATAAAAACTTTTGACAGTTGTCAACCTATTTACTATCATAATATTGTCTTCGGTTACCGCGATAGTTACTCATGAAATAAAACCATGACATGGTTGTGGGTATTTTTGCATTTTGTAATTTTTCCTCAGTCACCCGTTGACCACGAACGCTGTAAAGGGTTCGAAACGTCGGGATGTATTATAAATTCAATATACGCGATATAATCCGTTTTCATGGTTTTATTTCTATTTACTATCAGTTTCTTACCTTAATTTCATGCATCGTAGCTCTTCTCGCCGGGTCCTTGTCAAGCATACGTAAAAGCAACCCCTTTAGAGGCGCTGAAAGCGTCGGTCGCGATGGAAACTTCAATGGTTCAGTGAGCGCTCGTTGAGCTATCTCAGCGCACGCACCGCTCCAGGGCACGCGACCGGTCAACATGGCGTAGAGGGTTACGCCTAGCGACCAGATATCTGCCGCCTGGGGAAAATAAAGTTTTACAGCTGTGAAGGGGCTCTTATAACTAAAGTCCACCATGAGAAGGTGCATGGGAAGGAGTATTAAGAATAATTTATGGGGAAGGACTTCTGAATTATGGATCAAGATTACAGCGTGGCAAGGAGAGTGAATTTGCGGCGATGCTACTTATTAAGGTTTGGGTATCTAGGTTTGGGTGGATATTGTGCGTTTTGATGCTCTTACCTCCCCGTTATACCGATCAGCTGGTGCAGCCGCTTCAGGAGCCCTGAAGGCCGGGGTCCCCACGCCCCCTGCAAGCCCTGCATCTGCTAACTCCCCGCAGGCACCAAGGTCCGCCACTTGCACCCGACCGTCGCCAAGAAGGAGGTTAGCTGGTTTAATGTCGCGGTGGGCGATGCGTTGGTAGTGTACTGTTGAGCAATTTGAAACCAGTAGAATTATTTAATTGGTGGCGGTGAAAGTTTTCGGGATTTTCAGTCAACATTCCCCTGCATGGTTTGTCCAGTATCTTTGGCTTCAATGAGATAACAAATACCAGCAATCAGTTTATAGGACGGTACTGTCATAATAAATCTCCAAAGTGTTTAATAACGATTGTTCCTCGTGTAACGTTTTTAGTATCCGTGCCCTAATAGGCAAAACAGCTCATTCAAAATTCTCGTAGTGTTCATCTGTTGCGTTTTTGTAATAAAAAAAAGATTAATGACTAACGTTTCTATGGCGCGGAATACCCTTGCAGGTACTTCCAAAAGATATTAACACTGAAAATATCTTTTGGAATAATTTTGAGTATTTTGTATTCACAGTACTGGATCCCCAGCAGAGCATATCGGAAGTACTTCCTTGCTGAGCGGATTGTCTGTCGGTATGTCGATGACTGGGCTTCCAGCAGCTGGAACACCTACAGCTGGTATTCCTAAACACCTAGTACTTACAGTACTCGATCCCTAGTAAAGCATCTCGGAAGTACTTCTTTGCTAGCTCCTCGCTGAGCGGGTTGTCTGTCGGTATGTCGATGACTGGTCCACCTTCCAGCAGTTGGAACACGAGGTACAGCTGGTCTTCCTCAGGGTCATCTAACACCTGGAAATATTCGTAAATATTATCCTTAGAGTCATACGAATCTAGTCGCCGACCTACCTATAATCGAAGTAACTCTCTCATTTTAAAACGACGTTATAAAATAACATGAAATTTGACATGAATTGAAACCTTTCACATGCCCTTGGAATAAATACTATCCTCCGCCTGCGACATAGGGAATTTTATTTTAAAAATCGTCCAATTGGACCCATTTATTGGTTGATTGTCTAAAAACCATTTCTACAATCAAGAATAGGTTTCGCAAATTTTCAAAGTCATATACGAGACGTTTTGTATTATTTATGTATTTATTTGAAAGATGTGGGTACGGGCATGACTGTTCGCATTGAAAGCGATTAGACTTCGAAAGTAGCCGCCAAGTTTGTGGCAAAAAAGTTCTAGCAGATCAGAATTCAACAGGTCGGCGGCGACTTGTTGAATATGACCGAGTCATTACACGCGTGGTTACACCCTTACGCCGCGAGAGAAAATATCAATAGACACATTACCGCCTGTCGTTCAACCTCTTCCTTTCTGTATTCTTTGTATTGTTTTCTGTATCGAGGTGTGCAATAATAGTACATTGTGATACAAGTGTGCTAAGTTGGTCATTACACACGAGGCGATATTGTGCGCGTGAGCTGTAAGCGAGCGCGCAATAAGGAAGCCGATGTGTGTAATGACCAATGCACACGCGTTTCATACGACGTTTTTCAACACACTTGCGAGGCAAAAAAAAGAAACTTTCACATTAATCAAATTTTAATTGTTAAAACAGTATTAGTAAAATTCTAAAATCCCGCCGCGGCAGGCGGTCGGGCGCGCCGGTGCCAGCCAGTTCTACCAATTAAAGAAGGCACCGTTTCCATGCATATTATTAGCAATCAGTTACCTTCTTAACTCAGTCGGATAATATAATGAAAAAGCACGCAAAGAATCATCTGATTTTTCCAAGCCAGATGAAAGCATGGTATGAAAAGCATTGAGCAAGTGTACGCTACTTAAATATCTTAACCTCGTAAGGCCCAATGGGCATTACAATGTACACTCTGTTTCAATCTAATTTGAACCTTACACTAACTGAATTAAGTAGCATTTCTTTTGTTTCATTGTTTTCTAAAACAAACGAAAGTCACCCTAATCTTCTATACAACAAGGTTCAAATTAAACATAGGGAAACTTTGTATGGTGGGCCTTAGGAGGATAATAAATACGGTTATTACACACTTGGTTACGTCTTGAAGGAAAATATGAACAGTTTCTTTTCAGATGCTACCTTAAACTTTGTATTGACACTTGAGCTCACAAAATACCTAATAAGTTATTTCGTAACGCAAAGTTTATCAACATTATTCGTTCCAAACATTAGGCTTGAAAAACGGTAATTACAGGGATGAAACAGCCGTCTAAGATAGAAGTTGGTAATAAGATAAGATAAGATTATATTTCATTGTCAAAATTGTGTAATAATGATAATGATAACACCTGGGACTCATTGCATAATAAATTACAAGCTAATAGTGATTTTGTATGTAAAATCACTAATAGTATTTTAGCTTGTATTTTATCATGCAATAGGCATGTTAGGTATTTTGTGGAACGAGTAGGTACGAGTATGACCACTGTCAAATTGTCAATACAATTTTGTAAACACGGTACCTAACATCCGGGTGTAGGTATATATAAGGAAAAAACACGCATTTTAATTATTTTTCACCTCAGCAGCTCGAACAAGCCTACTTTTGTCACTCCCTGGAGTGAAGAAAGTGCGACTTTCCTCACTCCAGGGAGTGACACAAAGTAGCTTTTGAATTTAGTAAAGGCTATAAACTGCCACTTAATACTTCGGGGACTCGGGGTCTATTACTATTATTCTCTACGCTCAAGATTCTAACTTAGAATCACTTGCTTCGCTCTTGATTAAATTATAGAATCTTTCGCTTTCTCGGGACTCAAAATCAACACTCGCATGAAAAACCAACTTTCCTCTCTTATTGCACAAATAACTATTTCACGCATTACTGTTTTATGTTTCAATTTCATGAGACAACAAAATCACGCTGTATGTATATTTTTTTGATTTTTTGTCTCATCGATTATGTGTGGTATAAATTTCTGTTCTTATACACCTACGCACGCATCTCCCTCTAAGATTTATTTTGTTTTTCTCGCAAAAGCAAAGTATTAAATCGAGATAAAACCTAGACAAAATGATACCCGATATCGGTGTAACGAACTCGTTCTTTTGTCAACAATGTGTCAAAAATGATCCAAGATTTTACTTTATTTTCCAAGTAAAACGCTAGTTTGTTGTTTTTAACAGAGACTAGTAAATATTCAAGACGTACAACCTCCTTAAAACATCGCTTTTCTGTCGTACTACTTTTACTTTTACCTATTGCTTTTATGACTTCTAAACGTAAAATCCAACGGCCTGGATACTATCTTATGCATAAAACTAGCGACCCGCCCAGGCTTCGCACGGGTGCAATGCTGATGTAATACATACAAACTTTCTTCTTGAATCACTCTATCTATTAAAAAAAACGCATCAAAATCCGTTGCGTAGTTTTAAAGATCTAAACATACATAGGGACAGACAGACAGCAGGAAGCGACTTTGTTTTATACTATGTAGTGATACAACACAAGCATAATAAAGGCATAACTGCGGTTAGACAAATCCAACTTTACGTTCTGAAATTATATAGGTAAATAGCAGCAGCAGTTTTCAAACGCAAATAACTAAAATATGTGCGAGGACAGCGGACTCGCCCACCGAGGGTTCCGTACTTTTTAGAGTTCCGTACCCAAAGGGTAAAAACGGGACCCTATTACTAAGACTCCGCTGTCCGTCTGTCCGTCTGTCACCAGGCTGTATCTTATGATAGCTAGACAGTTGAAATTTTCACAGATGATGTATTTCTGTTGCCGCTATAACAACAAATACTAAAAACAGAATAATATAAATATTTAAATGGGGCTCCCATACAACAAACGTGATTTTTTTGCTGTTTTTTTCCGTAATTGTACGGAACCCTTCGTGCGCGAGTCCGACTCGCACTTGGCCGGTTTTTAGTATTTGTTGTTATAGCGGCGACAGAACGGTTGATGAGATACAGCCTGGTGACGGACAGACAGACAGACAGACAGACAGACAGACAGACAGACAGACAGACAGACGGACAGACGGACAGAGGAGTCTTAGTAATAGGGTCCCGTTTTCACCCTTTGGGTACGGAACCCAAAAATATATATATAATTTCATCTACAACATTGACGATTCTCGCGGCGTTTTATGAGAGCTGTTAGTCTTCTTTATTTACTAGACTAGGTACGTTTTCAGTCACGAATTCTTAGGGTTTATTTTATCCACTCAAAACGAGTAAATATTATGAACGCTCAAGTTCGTAAGTGCTTCTCATTTGTTTCTTCAGCCGTTATTATATTGTGGATATTTGGGATATTTTTACGTTTATTTATCTGTAGTTTAGTCAAGCGCTTTATATAGTTTTATTTTACGACAGAAATAAAAGCCAGTTAGACTTACCTCAACCAGTTTAACGATATTAGGATGGTCCAACTTAGGCTACGCGCGCACTGCGGTGCGGCGAGTTGCGTTGCGTTTTTAAAAACGCAAAGGAAAAAAAAATCGCGTGTGTCCAGTACGCGCACAGCGGTGACATATCCGCACGTTTTGCCATTCCAGTCCCAACTCAAGTTAAGAGCGGACGTTGAAAATTGACTACTACGCTAGGCGACAACATGACCGCGCAGCACCGTGTCGCGAGAACGCCTGCGTCACTGGATGGCTGCCGGCCGGTGTCCGCACGGATTTTATTCCGCAGTGCGCGGATTTATTCAATAGTCCATAGGATGCAGAAAATTCGTGCGGCGCCGCACCGCAACCAATCTGCAGCAAACCACAGATTATAATCCGCATACAGATTATTTTCCGCAATGCGCGCACTTCAAGGAGGTTGCATACTTCACAGATTTTGCGGAAAAAAAAACGCACGGCAGAAATCCGCAGTGCGCGCGTAGCCTTAAGGATGGCTCACGTTAGACCAGGCCGTGACCGGGCCGGAGCTTCCGGCGCTTACTTTTCTATGTCATGACAGGTGATCACGTGATGCTTTCCATAGAAAACGAAGCGCCGGAAGCTCCGGCCCGGTCACGGCCCGGTCTAACGTGAGTCATCCTTTAAGCGTCACTATTTCTCGTTACACTCGCTGCAGCGGGTCCGGGGCGACGTTGCGGGGCGCGCCCGTAGAGACTCGCTAGAACCTACCTCATTCGTATTTAGAACTTTTTTTTTTTTTTTTTTTTTTTTTTTTTTTTTTTTTTTTTTTATACAGGGGAAAGGGGATGTACCCGGGATGGTTATGTGGGACTCACCACGTAAGTCCGGTATACCCACTAAAACCACCTGTCTGTCGCCTCGGTGCTGTAAGGCGAGGCCATGGGAACGCCAGTGCACTCTACCATGACCCCGCAGCGAACGGCTGTTTAGCCCCTTCTCTGGAGGATAACTCCAACCATCCATTCGGGGGGGCGTCCTAGAATGCCCCTCACCACGAGGACCTAGATTCTGTCAGGTGACAGTCGTCCCCGTGACTGCCACCCAGAGGTCCCCGTTATGGCGGCAGGCGGCGGTCATGTGCGACCCGCCTCCGCCTAGCTCGTTTGCGCCGCAACGGGTGAGCTTCCGCATCCTCCTCCCGCGCGCGCTCTGCCGTTTCTTTTCCAGCCATGACTGCCTCGCAAAAAGTGGCCATAGCTTGCCAGCATCTTTTATTTTGGGTCATTGCCTTTATAATGGCCGGCAACGACAAATCTCCTCCTATCACTGTGGCCAAATCCATACGCGGCTCATCCCAACTTGGGCAATCCACCAGCGTGTGCTGCGCCGTATCTTCTACACCGTCGCAGTGGTGACACGCTGGCGTTGGCTCCCTCATAGCCCTCTCGCACAGGTATTTGCCAAAACACCCATGGCCCGAGAGCACCTGTGTCAGATGGAATGACACAACCCCGTGTTGTCTCCCAATCCATTCCTTTATTGCAGGCTGAATCGCGTTCACCGTCCAGTGGCCAGCACTTGGAGTTTCCAGCCTTTCGCCCCATTCACGAAGAACAGCATCGCGAGCATCCATTCTCCAACGCTTTACTTCCTCCAGCATAGGCTCTTGATTCCTAGCTCGCGACTCCGCGATCCGCCAGTATGTGTCCGCCAGAGCTCTTGCTTCTAAGTCCCAGGGCGGGGTCCCAGCCAGAGCGCATGCCGCCTCATAAGAGATAGTGCGATACCCTCTGATTACCCTTATTGCTATGGCCCTTTGGGGTCTCCGCAGAAGGGTCTGATTTTCGGCATTTAGAGCATATCCCCATATGGGCGCTCCATATAGGGCCATTGATCGCACCACCATCGTGTATAGGCGGCGACAGCCCACGTTTGGCCCCCCCACATTTGGTAGCAGTCGGCTTAGAGCTCCAGCTGCACCCATAAGTTTCGGGACCAGGCGTTTAAAGTGCTCCTTGAAGTTCCACCGGCTATCGAGAACGAGTCCCAGATATTTCATCGTTGACTCGACACCGATGGAAACTCCGCCCACCACCAGTTGAGCGCCAGCTGGAGGCGCTCTTCGAGGACCGTGAAAACAAATGGCTTCTGACTTATGAAGAGCAACCTCCAGCCCCAGCCTACGAATCCTTGTCACTACATGAGCCACTCCCGCCGTAGCTAATAATGACGCCTCGCTGAACGTACTAGCCTTCGCGGTAACGAGAGTGTCATCGGCGTAGCACGTCAGTTCAACCCCTGAAAGATTTCTGCCACGTAGCACCCAATCATATCCAATGTTCCACAGGAGTGGTCCCAGGACTGACCCCTGTGGAACTCCGCATGTCATAGGTTTCAAACCCCATTCATTTTGCATCGGGTATTTGACCGCTCTTTCTGATAAGTAAGCCCTGATAATATTGCTCAAATACGGCGGCACAGCGTGGTACCTGAGCGCCTCATTAATGCATTCCCAAGGAAGGGTGTTGAATGCATTTGATATGTCCAGAGATACCGCGAGGACTACCCCACCTTGGGACACTGCCTCCTCTGCCAGGGTCTTGACTCTGGCGATCGCGTCAACGGTAGATCGGCAGCGACGGAAGCCGTACTGGTTATTGCTCAGATTTGGACCCACAGTTTCGAGGTGCTTGACAAGGCGGAGTGAGATGACCCGCTCGAAGAGCTTGCTCACCTCGTCAAGCAAAACGATCGGTCGGTATGCGGAGGGTGAGTCAACCGGACGTCCTATTTTTTGTATAAGGACCAGTTTCCCTATCTTCCATGCTCGTGGCAACCGGCCCTGCTCTAAACATGCACTAATTCGTATTTAGAACTTACCTCAACCAATTTCACTACATTAGGATGGTCCAACTTCTTAAGCGTCGCTATCTCACGGTACACCCGTTGCAGCGGGTCCGGCGACGGGCCGGGTCCGGGATGACGCGGCGGCGCGCGCCCGAAGAAACTCGCTAGAACCTACCTCATTCGTATTTAGAACTTACCTCAACCATAATTTTAAAACTAACACGGGACTTAATCGCGTACAAACTTACGTTTATTTATGGCCTGAAGTTTCAAACGTCACGTTACGTTCGTGGTTATAGGCAGACTGGCGAGGAATTGTATCAACATCTTCTTGCCGCGCGGGTTTTGCGAACTACCCGCACTTGATCTTGATTATTAACTTGAAATTTCTTCTTCTTGAATCTTGATTATTAAATTATGAGTGAAAATCGTGTTAGTTTAAATCAGTATATTACCTCAACCAATTTCACAACATTAGGATGGTCCAACTTCTTAAGCGTCGCTATCTCACGGTACACCCGTTGCAGCGGGTCCGGCGGCGGGCCGGGTCCGGGGCGACGCGGCGGCGCGCGCCCGAAGAGGCCCGCGCGTCGCATCAGTTTTCGTTTTGAGAGAATTTTCATCGCCTGAAATATAATTGTAAAGTCAAATTGGAATAAACTGTGCTGTTGAATGGAGTAATGTTTAGTTTTTAGAGTTGTTCAATTTCACAATAGATGTCACTGTTCTATCGGCTGCTTCGCGCTGTTAAGATTTTTCCGCAGCCCCGTATATAGTAAATTTGGTTTCGGAATAAATGAGTATTGAGTTGTCATGTGAAGTGTTTTATTACAAAAGGTAGGAAGTGCAGTGCAGTATAGTGAGTGAATATTGGCCCTTCGAACCGGATAATTGTGAGTACAGTGACAGTGGATATAAATGTGAAGTGTCAAAGACTTAGTTAATTTTCCCGGTAACAAACACTTAGAATATTTCGCGTGAAAAAAGACATAGTGCAGTATAGTGAGTGAACAGTGCTCTGTTATTTTGATAAATTTTATTATAGTGCATATCTAAAATGAAACCTATTTTAGGCCAATTCACAAAAGGTCCTCGAGAGACCTCGTTTATATAATTTCGTATAATATAATTTCACATTTATCTAAGTTGGTTAAATATTACATGGAAGAGATCTTTTACGGAAATACGTTCCCCTTTGTACACATTTATTGTATTCTCTCTGTGTTATGTACTTGCTACTACACTACTAACTAATACCTATACTAAGTCAACTTTAAAAAGGCAAATTTATATGGAGAAGTTTATGAGTGTATAGTATTAGGACACAGGGCGGACACGTTATACATCAAAAATCACTTGCGTTTCTATGTGTGAACTGCACGTCTGTACACGCGTCATGCGTCATTGTGTAAGTTGCTTAAAAATAGTACTGAACGGTCGGCAAAAGCTCGTCAATCTGGTGTCGCGGGGCGAGGTAATTCGAATCGGGGCGGGGCGGTGCGTGGCCGTTCTGTATGATAATACTATTACTTTTTCTGTGCTATTAGAATATGCCTTCTCATACTTACGTAATGTGTGTCGTCCTCCTCGCTATAAGCTAACTTCACGATCCCATACGAGCCCTGTAATAGCAACACACTTTGTAACATTATCTACATAAGCTTGACAGTATTTTTATCATATAGGAAGGAAACGAGCAGACGCATCGCCTGGTGGTAATCATAATTTCTTACCATCTAGCTCATGGACACCTGCAATACCAGAAGGGTTGCAAGTTCGTTGCCAGCCTTTAAGATGAGAGTACGTTCTTTTCTTAAAGGTTTGAAGGTCGTATCCGCCCGGAAACGAAATCCAAACGGAAACGCATAATTGATTTAATTCTAATTCTATTGAATCCGGTTCGCATTCTTTTGTCTGTGGTTTGTTAATTCGTTTACCTTAGATTACTATCGGGGGCCTAGTCAAGATGACAAATCGTACAACGACAAAATAGACCGCGAGCCAGGCGAAAATTTCGTCAATCATCGCCTTCCTCGCGAAAACTCGTATAGTGGTTAACGGCTATTTAAGATGCACCCTAGTGGAAGTCAGCTGCCGCTCCGTTGGTGGGTTGAGGAATGGCAGCCACCGAAACACGTAAAAAAAAAAAAAAGTTTTTAGTCATCGCCTTCCTCTTGATACTTTGTCAGATGGTAGTTTAGGTGCTATTGATAGTAAAACCAATCGTCAGCCGGTTGTATCGCGGTGGAAACATCGTCAGCTGGTCACATGAACTTGTAAAAAAAAAAATGTTTTTAGTCATCGCCTTCCTCTTGATACTTTGTCAGATGGTAGTTTAGGTGCTATTGATAGTAAAACCAATCGTCAGCCGGTTGTATCGCGGTGGAAACACCGTCAGCTGGTCACATGAACTTGTAAAAAAAAAAATGTTTTCAGTCATCGCCTTCCTCTTGATACTTTGTCAGATGGTAGTTTAGGTGCTATTGATAGTAAAACCAATCGTCAGCCGGTTGTATCGCGGTGGAAACACCGTCAGCTGGTCACATGAACTTGTAAAAAAAAAAAATGTTTTCAGTCATCGCCTTCCTCTTGATACTTTGTCAGATGGTAGTTTTGGTGCTATTGTTAGTAAAAACAATCGTCAGCCGGTTGTATCGCGGTGGAAACATCGTCAGCTGGTCACATGAACTTGTAAAAAAAAAAACTGTTTTCAGTCATCGCCTTCCTCTTGATACTTTGTCAGATGGTAGTTTTGGTGCTATTGTTAGTAAAAACAATCGTCAGCCGGTTGTATCGCGGTGGAAACACCGTCAGCTGGTCACATGAACTTGTAAAAAGTGATAGCATATCAGTAGTGTGTTTGTGCCGGTTCTAGACCAAAACTTTTCTGCTAGGGGACAACACTAATCTAATGAAAAATACTGCAAAAATGGAAAGTATATCCACCTGGTGCATTAAAACATTCAATGTATTAGAGGAAAATATTTACAGATAGAACTTTATTGAATGATTTTGATATTGATATTTTATGTATTACTGAACTAATAATGAATTAATGCCTCAACTTAATAACCACCAGGTGGGAAGTTCGTTCACCGGACCTAGTTAATTCGGTCGTTAATTATATTAAATAATAAATAATAAATCATTTTTATTTCGAGTAACTTTACAGACTCATATAGCTTGTGTTAGTAAGTACTTATAGCTATGTTAATGCTTACATCTATCACTATATATACAGAATAATTATTATCACAAAAATTAACATTACAATAAATAATAAAAAATAAACAATATTGAAATGAACTGACTTATGTTTCTAGAAGTACATACCCAAGTAGCTTATACATAATAAGTACTTCTAGAAACATGCATGTCCTCACAGTGCCTCATATATGGGCAGTCAAACCTCTCGGCTATCAACCGCAGGATGGGGTTGGGGCTGGCCCGCACCCGGCGCACCAGGGATGTGCATCGTTTGCGCATAGTCGTATAAAAGCAATCTATGCGTGCTTCAGCAAACATCCCTGACGCGCTGCAGAAGCGAGGCAGCCTCACCAGGACCCGGAACGCGTTGTTATATTGGACCCGGAGAGCCCCATAGGCCCGCTGCGTGTAGTATGTCCATAAGCTGCACGTATAGAGGGAAGTGCAATATGCTCTAAAGAGAGTTAATTTCACCTCCCTAGTACATCGCGCAAACTTACGCGCAATCGTGTTTGCCCTCACCGACAGGGCCCTCCGTTCACGCTCGATATCCATGTTGTCTTTTAGGTCTGAGGTGACAACATGGCCTAAATATTTAAAAGCCCTCACCCTTTCCAGTGGAGTACCACTCAGGTTGATGGGAGGTACCTTGGGTATCCGATACCCAGTAGGTTCAAACACCATGTATTGCGTTTTACCCACATTATATTTTAGCCCATGATGGATGGCGTAGGTCTCGCAAATACATAAAAGTTTTCGCAAACCACAAGCCGACGCGCTCAACAAAACCATATCGTCTGCATAACTCAAATTATTCAGACAAACTGTGTCGATATGGCAGCCGACATGAGTTTTGCCGAGCGCCTCGAGAAGCTCATTTACGTAAAGGTTAAAAAGTGTGGGCGAGGTCAAACCCCCCCTGTCTCACCCCACACTCCAACCGATATGGGTCCGATAAGGTACTTGACCATCTAACGCTATTGAACTGATTTCCATACCAGTACCTCAGGATTTGTATGGTCTCATTAGGTAATTTAATGGCTTCTAGTTTTTTCCATAGGATATTGTAGGAAACCAGGTCAAAAGCCTTAGACAGGTCTAAGAAGCACGCATAAACTGGCGTCTTTCTGTTTAAATAGTAATTGACAGTGTGCTTAAGGCACAGTATTGCACTTTCCGTTGATAACCCTGGTCGAAAACCAAACTGGTTGGGGTTAAGGCTCACGTACTTATTTAATTGTACATTAAGCACACTATCAAATACCTTAGCAATAATAGTCGCAAGGGATATAGGCCTGTAGTTATTGGTGTCGGACAAATCTCCAGTTTTATTTTTGGGTACAGGAATAACTACAGTTTTCATCATATCCTCGGGCAGATAACAGTGCCTTACACACAGCGTATAAAACAAAGCTAACACTCTCGAGATATGGGGACCCGCATTTTGAAGGTGTTCGATGCTGAGGCCATCGTGTCCTGGGGATTTGCCTCGGGTGATAGATTTAATAGCCTCTGCTACCTCCTTAGCAGAGTATCCCGGTCCAGGTTTCACGTTGACCTCAGCACCGTTCATCTCATCCTGCGACCGCACAAGAGGTGATTTGACAACGAAATGATCTTTAAAAGTGTTAGCTATGTCTTTGGTGTCAGTTTTGCCATTAACACTCACAGGGCACGAAGGTCGAAACTTCATGTTGTTTGTGGCGTTCCAAAATGACCGGAAGTCCTTTTTGGAGTGCTGTGAAGCTAGAATATTCATTTTTATTTGGGTTTGATGGTCCTGGCACCATTTTAAGCGAGATTTGAATATTCTTCGCGTTTCACACATCTCATTAAATAACCTGCCCACTTCCGGTCTACCACAGTGTCCACTCGTGAAATTTCTCTCTTGCGGCCCTGTGCGCATCGCTGACATTAAACTGATATTAAATAGTCATTTAAAATTTAAGGAACGTAAGGACATTGTATCCATGCCTGTTGAACGATGCAGTAGAATTGGAGCAATTTTGAAATATTTGAAAGCATAATGGAATCTGTCCTACTTAAAATATCACCTTCTAGTAAGAAATTACTTATATAAATGCTATTATAAAATTAATGAATATTTCACATCTGTAATTGAATAAATAATTTTATGTAATAGTAATATTGTAAAACCGTAGGTAGAAATGAAATCATGTATGATCTGTATCCCGATGATGTTATTATTGTATAACTTATTAGTTATAGTACGTAGCTAGTAAGAAAAATTTGCATGCTTCTTTAAGTGAAATGTACGCATCCAAAATTACCGTCCACCTATGTTCATCACTACATTTGTACAAATAAACACATCTTTATCTTTAACTGTAAACCTAGTTGAAACGTCGAAATAAAAGGGAAAATAATGAAATTTAATCGCGTTAGACCCGGTAATGACATTAATTATGTGTACAAAATGTGAGAGTTTAAAGTGTTACATCTTTACAGATATACAGATCTTTATTGGTAAAATAAAGTACATTTTACAAGTCACAAATTCTTAAGAATAAAATAAAGATAAAATTATTATACACAATAATAGGTTAATATAAATGTTTAGAGGAAGTTACGATATGGAATCAATGATCATTTCGCATAGACATCATGAATTCGTCAATCGAGTAGTAAGCCTTTTCTACAAGTAACGATTTTAGCTTTTTGTTAAATATTGTGTCACTTTTCGATTCTTTTATATCGGTCGGTACTGAGTTATAAAGCTTTGGTCCCATAATATTTAGTGACTTTCGTGACTTCGCGAGCCTGCATTTAGGGGCGAGAAGAATAGGCAACCTGCGGGCTGGGCCACTGCGGGTAGATCCACTGGATTTATACAAGTGCATATTTGTTCTGACATACGTACATGCGGTCAGTATATATATACACGGTAGCGTTAATATCTTGTGTTTTTTAAACAGAGATTGTGCAGGATAGTCAACGGGTTTGCCATCAATAATACGAAGGGCGCGTTTCTGCATTCTAAGCAGTCTATCTCGATCAGCAGCTGTACCCCAAAGATCGACACCTTGAGAAAGTATTGCGCGGAAATATCCATAGTAGGCGGTCTTTAAGTTCTCAATAGATAAACTGGGTGCTATTCGGGACAGCGCAAAACAGGCTGAGGCAAGTCTGTCGCAGGTGGATTGTATGTGCGGGGCCCACGTTAGTCCTGAGTCGATTTGGTATCCTAGGTATTTCACAGTGTCTACTTGTGGGATTTAGGTGTCATTTACTACAATATTCAGTTTATTTGTATTTGTATTTTATAGTCGAAAATGAACAATATTTGTCTTGTCAAGATTAATTAACATGCCATTTGCAGAGAACCATTTTTCGATTAAACTTGTCACGTGACAGAGTTTGTACTTTAAATTGTTGAAATTATCCGCTTGTACAATAATACAGGTATCATCCGCTTTATCTTAAAATTGCTCCCATTCTACTGCACTTAGTTCTATAGTCCGTTCAACAGACATGGATACAATGTCCTTACGTTCCTTAAATTTAAACTGACTATTTAATATAATTAACGACCGAATTAACTAAGTCTGGTGAACGAACCCCACCTGGTGGTTATTAACTATTAAGTTGAGGCATTAATTCATTATAGACCGCGAGCCACGAACAGTTTCCGTGATCAATCACCTTCCTCGCGAAAACTCGTATAGTGGTTAACGCCTATTTAAGATGCACCCTACTGATGATAGTTTAGCTTCTGTTGTGATTAAAAATAATCGTCAGCCGGTTGTATCGCGGTGGAAACACCGTCAGCTGGTCACATGAACTTGTAAAAAAAAAATTGTTTTTAGTCATCGCCTCCCGTTCGATACTTTGTCAGATGATAGTTTAGGTGCTGTTGTGAATAAAAACAATCGTCAGCCGGTTGTATCGCGGTGGAAACACCGTCAGCTGGTCACATGAACTTGTCAAAAAAAAAAAAAATTTCAGTCATCGCCTCCCGTTTGATACTTTGTCAGATTATAGCTTAGGTGCTGTTGTGAATCAAAATTGGCTCGGTCAGCCACCTATTTTCTACCAAGCCACTGTTCCCTCTTTGGGTCCAGATATTTGATCCAAGTGAGTGTTCAGAAACTTTTTATGGAAAATTGTATATAAATTTGCTATATGATGTTACGAGTTATTTACGAAAAACTAAAATACCTACCTTTAGGAACAACCGTGATCTGATTCAGTTGAAATTTAAATTACTTCTTTATGTCCGATGACAGTGTAATAATATGCTAATGCAAAAATAGACGTGATCAGCCGGGCTAGCACATGATTGGCGCGAGAGTATCTCGCCGCGACATAGACTACTCGTCCCTCTTTAATTCATACAGTTAGTAAAAGACGGGTAGTCTATTTCGCGGCGAGATACTGTCGCGTCAATCATGTGCTCGGCCTACTGATTAGATATGAGCGCCGCCGGTCAAAATTAGTCGGCGGCGGCGACGAATCGGCGGGATGGCCTTAAAAGGCTTGATGTAGGTAGGTATGCAAAAAGAATTCAAATCAAAATTAAGGCAGAAAAATATGATTTTGCCTTGAAAACGTTATAAAATCAGCACATTATTCATTTCAAGGACAATTTATCGAATAATGGTTATTGGGACCGTGCACGAAGACAGCGCCACACAGCGGTTGCAACTATAGGCTTGTATTTTATCAAAGTATTAAGCGAGCAGTAAGTATATCGTAATAATTTCAGTGAAAACTACTGAACGGATTTTTATGCGGTTTTCACCTATGAATAGAGTGATTCTTGAGGAAGGTTAAGTCGTATAATTTGTTAAGGTTTTGTGTAAATTGGTTGTAATATGACGATATTTGGTAATCAAGTCAGAAAAAAATCACGCTGGCTAACACATTTAATCGAAAACGCTGCCCAACCCGTTTGATATATAACAAAACAATGTATGGTGGAAAGATCTCTCTTTCATTGCTCTACAAAAAAGTCCGCGATGGTGTATGTCTATCTTTTAAGGATAACTTACTATACCCATTCTTATCTTTACTACAAAAAGATTTCATAGTATGTGGTATTTGCAAAGCTATTTACACGGATACAGTATTAATAATAATTACCAAATTAAATACGTCAGTTATATTAAGCATTTCATACAGATTACAAAGGTCCCTTACACCATACAATTTAAATTAATATCTCAGGAGTAATCGTAAATTAAACTTCCATTTCGACCCATATAACTTGTATGAAATGTTAAAGACGCTAATCCGTTAGTTCAGTTAGTTGTCAATCTTTACCACCTTATGCGCTGACAAAATATCTATTTTCTGATTCGGAAAGTAGTAGTATCTACAAGGTCACGAGGGAGTCCAAGGGACGCATTTATGCGTTAGAGCGAGAGCGAGCAAGTGATATTGATATCTCATTCCACCGCATAGCTGCGTCCCTTGGACTGGCCTACGCTGGGCCATCGTATAAGAATGTACAAATATATTAAAAAATTTATAAGACCCATTTATAACGGTATTACGTTCTTTAAAATCGACAATCAGGATACCATGGCCATCCCAAAAGATTGTGCACATCAGCTTTTTGGTGGACTGGTGCACCTTCGCTTTAATAGGGGGCTTTTCGTTTTTAAAACGCCACTCAATCGACTCGCGTTTGCTCTCGGGATCATAATAAAGCACCATTGTTTCGTCTCCAGTTACCAGCCGTTTAATTATGCTTTTAGGGTTGTCGCCACAGAGCTCCAAAAATTTAGAGGCACATTTCACGCGTTCTTCTTTCTGAACAGCTGATAGAAGTTTAGGTACCCACCTTGCACTGACCTTACTCATGTGAAGATGATCGTGAATTATGCGGTGGACGGTGCTCTTAGAAAGCCCTAGTCTTGCTGCTATTTCTCTGATCTTTAGGCGGCGATCACTTAAAACTTCCTCTTGGACGCTGTTGATATTTTCAGAAGTGAGGACCTCCACTGGTCTTCCATCATGTCCCAGATCTTCGACAGCTTCCCGACCAAATCGAAACTCGTTTACCCAGTTTTTTACGGTGCTATAAGAAGGAGAAGACTCGCCGAATACGCCATCTAAACGATCTTTGATTTGAGCGGGAGATAATCCTTCTTTAAACAGGAATTTTATGACACTTCGGTACTCAATTTTGGACATTGCTATCCAATAGTGCATAACATGTCATGACATGTCGCGCAGAAATGGGTCAGTCCAGGTCATTATGGGACAACCTGGTACACCTGCTCTTATTAGGTACTATCTTTGTATACCAAATTGAAAAGCAATAAAAATACTTCCTTTACTATTATGGTTTTGTTATATTCATTCAACTCTTTTAAATCTTTTTTACATAATATTAGGACTACTTGGGCGGTTTACAAGTAATTTTTTTTGTTTGATATCTTGCAATCAATAAAAGTTTTTTGTTACAAACAAAAAATGGTACTTGTAAACTGGCCAAGTAGACCTAATATTATGTGGGACGAAAGTACACGTATGTATGCATATGTAGTTGTGCACGCACACATATATACTTAGTTTCAGAATAAAATCAAAGATGGCGCTTTCAAATCAGTTTCCATAAAATGCTTCAAGTGCTCTCTTTACCTATTATACTTACTTTACTCGTTGGTATAAATTATCTATTGGCATTTTTATCTGTCACCTCTCCAGTTATATAATTCTTAAACCTCCTTTATAGTTATGTTAGCCTGGTACATGTATGTATCAAACAAGTATACACAGAGAGAGAAGGAGATAAGACACCGTGCTGGTCGAGCGAAAGTTAACTTTAGTGAGTTAATAATAGAGTATAAAATTAAATTATCTATGGTAGCGATTTATTCTTGATTTATTAAGAAGAGCATCAATTACCCTACTTTCGGGAAATTACCCTATTTAACTTACTGGTCACACTCTTGTATTTGTATGTTCATAGTTATGTTCGCCTGGTATATGTATGTATATTATGTATGGTATAAATTAAATTATTATGTATGGTAGCGTTAAACGTTTAACGCTGTCAGTTGGAAGTGCCATAAGAAGTTTCACTTCAAAAAATATTTGAGATTCTCACAATGAGTTCTTTCATTTGATATATAACACGATATAGTTTGAAAAACTTTATTTTTTAATTTTCTCATTTACCAAGTGCTTAAGATCCATTCCTTCGACAAGGATTCCCATTTCCAGCAACAAGGATCTATGGAATCGATGCCACCAAGTCCCGGTCAAACAAGAAATCGCGAAACGGAAGTGGAAGTGGATACGGCACACCCTCCGAAGACCAGATGACAACACGGCCAGGATTGCTTACAAGTGGAAGCCGCACGGGAGCAAGCGACAGGGCCGGCCGGCGCACACGTGGCCAGGGCTCGGAACCGGTATTTTTTTTAAACCCCGAAATAGCCCAATATTTTGAATTGTTTTATGCTCATTACGTAGGACTGAATCATGTATTTAGGAAACAATTTTGCATTATTAAAATGTCCCATTAAAAATGAAATTATAAACAAAAGAACGAAAAAGAACGTAATAATACCGGTATTTTTGTATGGAGCAAATACCGGTTTCCGACCCCTGCACGTGGCAGCGCACAATCGACGCTGAGCTGCGGGCAGCAGGACTGAGTTGGAGGGACGCGAAGCGCGAGGCGCAGGACAGGAGCGGATGGCGACGTCTCACGAAGGCCCTTTGTACCGATGGGGTACCATAGGACAACAACAACAAACAACAACAACAACAACATTTACCCATGACTTAAAACAACTTCATTTTTGAATTAATAGATAGACGATTTATTTTTAAAATGTGCTTCATAAATGGTCTCCAATACGAGTACCTATAATAATTCAGTTGCCAAATAAATACTTGTTACCTTTCTGAAAACAAACAAAAGCTGTAACAGCATTAAAACACTACTCATATTTATATGTATAACTTAGCTCCGTTTTAGTTGCTAATCTATTTATTTTAGTACTCATTTAAATTTATTTAAACAACCAGAATTAGATTAATTAATTGACCGGTAAAATACGTACCCACCGTGGTCCTTTGATTCATTTCTTTCTCCGAAAATATTGGAAGGAATGGATAGAAATGAATTGGAGGGGAATGAAGTTTCAACGTTTTTTACTTTTAATTTCTTTATCGTCTTTGTGGCTAGAGGGTATCAAGCAAAAGGAATGAAAATATGTATACCCAAATGCTTATAAATAGTTAACGATCTTTTTCATGAGATTAATAAATTACTATGTATAAGGATAACAATGAGTAAATTAGCATTTTACAAATTCATGTGACCAGCTGACGGTGTTTCCACCGCGATACAGCCAGCTAACGATTATTTTTATTCACAACAGCACCTAAACTATCATCTGACAAAGTATCAAACGGGAGGCAATGACTGAAAACAATTTTTTTTTAAAGAAAGAAAGAAAGAAACAAAGAAAATACATTTATTTTAACATCAACCAACAAGTTCACAAGTTTACAAGTTCACTGACCACCTAAACACCTAAACTACCACCTGACAAAGTATCAACCGGGAGTCCTCAACCCACCAACGGAGCGGCAGCTGACTTCCACTAGGGTGCATCTTAAATACTTTGAATGTTTTGATGCACCAGGTGGATATATTTTCCATTTTTGCAGTATTTTTTATTAGATTTAGTGTCGTCCCCTAGCGGAAAAGTTTTGGTCTAGAACCGGCACTAACACACTACTGATATGCTATCACTAAATATATGAAAGTAAATTAACTAAAATTTTATTGAAAGTCATGCCTGCTCTGCACCTAAAACAGTTTTTTGTGCAGCAGCAACACAGCAGCATCTGACAAAGTATCAAACAACGGGACGGGAGGCCATGACTGAAAACAATTTTTTTTATATGTTCATGTGACCAGCTGACGGTGTTTCCACCGCGATACAACCGGCTGACGATTGTTTTTACTAACAATAGCACCTAAACTACCATCTGACAAAGTATCAAGAGGAAGGCGATGACTGAAAACAGTTTTTTTTTTACAAGTTCATGTGACCAGCTGACGATGTTTCCACCGCGATACAACCGGCTGACGATTGTTTTTACTAACAATAGCACCAAAACTACCATCTGACAAAGTATCAAGAGGAAGGCGATGACTGAAAACAGTTTTTTTTTTACAAGTTCATGTGACCAGCTGACGATGTTTCCACCGCGATACAACCGGCTGACGATTGTTTTTACTAACAATAGCACCAAAACTACCATCTGACAAAGTATCAAGAGGAAGGCGATGACTGAAAACATTTTTTTTTTTACAAGTTCATGTGACCAGCTGACGGTGTTTCCACCGCGATACAACCGGCTGACGATTGGTTTTACTATCAATAGCACCTAAACTACCATCTGACAAAGTATCAAGAGGAAGGCGATGACTAAAAACATTTTTTTTTTTTACAAGTTCATGTGACCAGCTGACGGTGTTTCCACCGCGATACAGCCGGCTGACGATTATTTTTATTCACAACAGATCCTAAACTATCATCTGACAAAGTATCAAACGGGAGGCGATGACTGAAACTTTTTTTTTTAATTTTCATGTGACCAGCTGACGGTGTTTCCACCGCGATACAACCGGCTGACGATTGTTTTTACTAACAATAGCACCAAAACTACCATCTGACAAAGTATCAAGAGGAAGGCGATGACTGAAAACATTTTTTTTTTTTACAAGTTCATGTGACCAGCTGACGGTGTTTCCACCGCGATACAACCGGCTGACGATTGGTTTTACTATCAATAGCACCTAAACTACCATCTGACAAAGTATCAAGAGGAAGGCGATGACTGAAAACATTTTTTTTTTTTACAAGTTCATGTGACCAGCTGACGGTGTTTCCACCGCGATACAACCGGCTGACGATTGGTTTTACTATCAATAGCACCTAAACTACCATCTGACAAAGTATCAAGAGGAAGGCGATGACTAAAAACATTTTTTTTTTTTACAAGTTCATGTGACCAGCTGACGATGTTTCCACCGCGATACAACCGGCTGACGATTGGTTTTACTATCAATAGCACCTAAACTACCATCTGACAAAGTATCAAGAGGAAGGCGATGACTAAAAACATTTTTTTTTTTTACGTGTTTCGGTGGCTGCCATTCCTCAACCCACCAACGGAGCGGCAGCTGACTTCCACTAGGGTGCATCTTAAATAGCCGTTAACCACTATACGAGTTTTCGCGAGGAAGGCGATGATTGACGAAATTTTCGCCTGGCTCGCGGACCAAAAAGTAAAAAATGTATAGGAATTACGGATGCTTCGAAAAGTCACGTGACTATTTCCATATACCATTAAGTATCGATGACGTTTTCCATCAAATATTGTTATCTTGGCTAGGCCTCCTTGCGAGTTGTATCGGATGCTTCGTCAGTGGTACAGTCAACTACAAAAAGATGTATCCACTTTGGAAAATATGGATACATCTTTTTGTAGTTGACTTTACTTAGTTATTATTTGAGACCAATGGGTTCAAGTAGCCTGCACGGATATGATGGTCGTCCTTGTCTACGTGACAGCGTGATAAAACGGTATCCGTCACATTCTATCCCGTTGTGTTAAAACAGTTATTTTATCACGTGGATAAATACATCCATAATACGCTTGCTGTTCTGATTAAGCTGGACATATCCCGAGGCCTCAGCGGGGGAAACTCTTCGAGATTCTGTTGGTGAGCGCCGCACATTCGGCATTTTTTTTTAATTAGGACAGCCCCTCAAGTTCTATGGACGGTTTTCCTTGCGCCTGTTAAAGATTTAAGGGTAGTGTTTACCTGTCCAATGGGCTCAAGAAGCCTGTACTGATTAAGTTGAACATATCCCGGAGCCTGAGCAAGGGAAACCCTGCGGGATTCTCTTGGTGCGCGTCGCGCCCGTGGTGACCCTCCTGCCCCGCATTCTGCGCTTTTGGCCGCGTGAGACCGCAACAGGTTCTGTCGGTCGCCGCTGGCTGGGAATGTTGATAGTCTGTAGACAACAGAAAGTAATAGGCAAAGATAGATATAACTCCGTAATAGATGGATACAGTCTAAGGAAAAAACGTGCCTCGAAAATCAAGAAAATTTGATTCTCGTTCAGAGGGCGCTACTAGTTTTGGCCTACAGTCGTATAGATGGCGTTGACGGTTCCTTTCGTTATTTAACAATTTTAACGCATATCAGTGAAAGAACATGGGTCAAAATCATAAAAATAATCAATGCAAATAAAAAAAATCATTTATCTATATTTAAATACATTCTATCGTATTTTTATAAATCTTCATTTTTAGTTTTAAAGTGTGTCGACAGATGTCAGTGAATTTACTGGGGTTACAAAATTTACTATGACAGCACCGCTCTAGTATAAGTTACTTTATGAAATAGGTGACGAATGTTGACTGGGACCATAGACATAATATATATATATATATATATATATATATATATATATATATATATATAAACATAGTATAGTAATTATAGACATGAAACCGAGCGACCAGGGGTAAGAGAAAGACATATTCATGTATTGACAAGTTAATGTATGGCAGCATAATCCTTTTTCTCTTTCACTCTTATAAATTTCGGTATTTCGCCATCGCCTCTTACCTATGCTGCCATAATCCGACCATGAAAAAAAAACCCGGTCGGTGATAAGGACAAAGCATGGCACTATTTTCTCTTTCCTCTTATAGGAATCGCAATAAGACTATCTTTCTCTATCAAAGAGTGTCAGGCCCTTGACTGGGACGCTAATGAGTAAATACCTAACTAGTTTTTAAGGTGAAGTTTATTTTAAGAATAATGGGAGCTAGTCTTAAGACTAGGTAAAATAAAGCTTATGAATAATTACGTACCTACAGTAAGAATCTAATAGTTACTCTTCCAAGAAGGTCAATCGAAAACCGGTAAATATAAATTTTCTGACAAACAAATGCTAAACTGTAGACTGTAGGTAACTTCACACTTAAGCTAAATTATTTTCACATCACCAATTCGAAAAAGGGGTTTTTCTTCCTTGCTAGGAGGGATCAAAATAACACTTTTCTGTTCTAGGACACTATTTTTACATTTTTTTGCACATTATTTTTTTAGCTTAAATAATATTCTTAAACACCTTTCAAATTAATTATTATAAATTATTACCTCATAGGTGATGTGAAAAGCAGTATGTGTCACATGGTAGCAAAATTATTTCCATCTTGGGCGTAGCACACTTGAATCCCTCACTACGCTCAGGATTCTACTTTAAAATCCCTCGTTACTCTCGGGATTCTATTATAAAATCCTTTTAGGATTCAATGTATGCCCTCGCCGTAAATATGTCATTTTGCTCCCTTGTAACACAATCTACTATTGTATTGAAATGATTTAATGTTCATTTCTAGAAGTCAGGTACAACCTTATATGGGATGCAACCTGTGTGAGTACATTTGCTGCATCCCATGTAGGACACACTGCTAAGTCGGCAGGCTCAGCGGCAGAGACTGCCGCCAAAAGCAAGCGCCTCAAATACTCTGCTTTGGAAGCCACCTATGACTTCGTGCCCGTCGCCGTCGAGACAGCCGGGCCCTGGGGGCGGGAGGCGCGTGAGCTCTTCCGAGAGCTTGGCAAGCGCCTCAGAGAGAAAGGGAGTGACCCCCGTTCTGAGTCATGGCTCGTCCAACAGGTCTCCATCGCCATACAGCGGGGTAACGCTGCTAGTGTTATGGGGACCTTTGGACCCGGCATGGCTCAGAACGGATTTTAGTTTCTATTTTTTTTTCGTATTTCTTGTATTACAAATAGTCAGGTACTACAATTTTTATGATGCACATACCTAAACATATCTATAGGGTCAAATTATTCAAAATCGAATGACACCAAAGTCAAGCCAATAACACATCGTCAAACAATTCACGCACTAAAAAAGTTAGTCCTACAAAATGCCTGCCTACAAAAGAAACTTATCTCATAAAGGCTAACTATATTAAAACTTTTATCCCTCGCCCTGAATTCCTGAAGTTGCCAAATTTGTACGATCTTTATTTACGACCTGTCTGCGGTTATATAGGCCAATTCGAACTTACACTGACATCAGAATTATATTTGAGTCATGCCATTTATTTATCGAGCATCTCGCCCGTCCAATATACGGACAATTACGAGCGAGATAGACAATAACGAAAATGAAAAAAATGAAATGAAAATATTTATTGGTAACAATTGTTACATGTCGTATTTATTAAAATTATCAATATTCAAATTATTATCAAAATTATAGTTATCAATATATCAATTATTATTAACATCTAACAGCTCTAGCCTGTATTAGTTATTAAAGCACTAGATGGCATGTCGAAAAACTCACTATACTCATAAAAGGCGGTAGTTAATATTTTGTTTGTCTTAATTTTCTATGTTTAATAATGTTTGTATTTTTATGTCAATGTAAATTTATTTTCACCTCAGCAGCTCGAACAAGCCTACTTTCGTCACTCCCTGGAGGGAGTGAAGAAAGTGTGACTTTCCTCACCCCAGGGAGTGACTGAAACAAAGTAGCTATTTAATTTAGTGAAGGCCAGGAACTGCCACTTCATACTTTTATTACAATTTTTTTTGTATTATTCTGTGTAATTCGAAATACATTTTAACCTTTCATATGTTCTCACTACTGAGGTGAAAAATTATGTGTGCAACACGAGAGCAAAGTTATTTTACATCTCGTGTTTTTGAGTCCCTCGCTACGCTCATGATTCTAACTTAGAATCTTTGGCTTTCTCGGGACTCAAAATAAACACTCGCAAGAAAAACCAACTTTCCTCTTTTGTTGCACAAGTAACTATTGTGTGTCGTTGGCGTACGTGTCGCCATTAATTTTTAGATTAAGCCAGGTCCCCACAGAAAACCAGCGCCACGGTTTGCCGCGGCACTATGCTGAGTGGGGATCCTTTTTGGCGTCCAAATGTCTTTTTGTCTGCATGCTTTTCTTTTTTATGTACTATACTATGTTGTGGCGTCAAATAAATGTATTTTTTAATACAGTTGCTCAAAAAGTGGTACTTTTTGTGGCTGAGTAGCGTGCGAGAAGCTCAATTTCTCGAACTAGTGCTTTTTACTTTTTAGTTCCAAACTATACTTTCGAAACGCAGTTAAAATTGAATTTAGCTTGAGCAGGTACCAGGGCCTCATGAGTTATGAGGAGGTGTCGTTGACCAACCCGCGCCGGGCCCGCGGCGGCCGCGGCCGGGGCGCGCACGAGTATGAAGGTATCGCGGGCTGCGGCAGCTCAAGTATCGCGGGCTGTATAGGTACTTTTGGTTTTGGTTTGGTTTGGTGGTGGTGGTGATTCTACTAATGATATATTAATTTATTATTTTTTCGCAATTGTATTAAAAAACGTCGTTTACAACACGTGTGAAATGTCTTTTTACCACTCGTACCTCGGTACTAGTGGTAAAAAGACATTCTTTTCACACTAGTTGTAAAATGTACTATTCTTTCTTTCATTCTTCTTTCTTTCGAAACATCTGTCTGTAACTAAATAACATGATTCAAATATTATTCATCATATTGTGAGGAAACCGGACTAATCCCAATAAGGCCTAGTTTACCCTCTGGGTTGGAATGTGAGATGCCAGTCGCTTTTATAAATTCTAGTGTCCACGCCAATTCTAGTGATTAGTTGTTAAGCGAACCCCAGGCCCCTATGAGCCGTGGCAAAACGCCAGAAAAACGTGAGGAAGATGAATTTGGATGGCGCCCGCGCCGTGTCATCGGGCGCGGAGGGCTGCGGCCCGCAGTCTGCGCCGGTCCATCACCGTCAACGCAAGCTCCTGATGATGCTACTCGGTACGGAGTGAAAAATGTCGAGCGTTTTTCGACTTAAAATACGTGAGTGACCCGTTATTAATATGTTTAATATGTCTGTGTCTCACGGAAGTTTTGTTATTAGAAAACCATTTTATTACTTTAACGATAATAATATTCAATTGAATAATATCTATATATTTCTTGATACAACAGAAGCCGTTGTATCAAGTAATAAGATTAAATATTAGTCAATCTTCCTTTTAAAAATATTAGCCCGTGAAAAGAAATGATGGCTTTATATTGCTAATACTTCATTATTATACGGGAAATTATTACAGCGGGCTTATTTCGTATAATAATATTTTTAATTAAAACATTAAGTAGTCTTTCAATCGCAAATATTTTGATGTATTTTAGTAAAGTAATAGTAAACCAAGATTAATCTTTTGTGTTAAGCATCGTAGCAGCGTAGCAGCTACGTCGTAGGCTTCTCGTAGCACTACCTTACATACTCGTAGCTTCTGACGTTCACTATTTGTGTCGTTCTCAAGTAAAAGGTACCACATACTCGCTTACCACAAGGACGCTCTGACAGGTTATTCGTATAGACAAGCAAGCAAATTTCACCCTTACGGTAAGCGACAATGTGGTACCTTTTACTTGAGAACGACACATTTTATGACCCAACTCCTTTTTATAAACAGTTCGAAATTATATTTTGACGTCAAAATGGTGTCTGGCTGTTATCATTGACCCGTGCGTCTCGCGCCAATACATTTACGAATAAACTTATACGCACGGCCGAAAAATAACAAAATGAGATCATTTATAAAATAGCAAAAGGAAGCCCTTGATGGATTAATCCAAGGCTAATGCAAAATGAAGGGTAAAACCGAACCTAAGTTGAATGCCGTTCACGGACGGATTTCGCGATGTCACGCTTTTTTTGTTGGCCTGTCCGTGGCACGAAGCGAATTAATTCACGAAGGAAATAAACTAATCGCAATGAAAAGCAGAATGAAATACGGAAATACAGCGTTAAGACTGGAATCGATTCATGGTTGTGCTAAAAACATTGGGGTTCCGTATTGTGTTGCAGAAAGTTTTGTGATACATTTTTGTATTCGCACTTAAACTATCGTGAGACATATTTCAAAATATTTATCAGTACGGTTTTTACTCACTATTATTTTTAGTCGCTTTTGGCGACATGTTTCGGATTCTTTGGGAATCCATCCTCAGGCACGAGTGTCCCCGCCCCCGCCCCATCAGCGCGAGCGCAACGAGCGACGAGGCGGGCGGCGCGGGCAGTGCACGACGTACAACCGCCGCGGACACTCGTGCCTGAGGATGGATTCCCAAAGAATCCGAAACATGTCGCCAAAAGCGACTAAAAATAATAGTGAGTAAAAACCGTACTGATAAATACATTTTTGTATTGCATAATGTTACTTGGTAAAAATATCGTTTAGCAGAAATACTTTTGGCATACTGCTTTTCGCATAATATTACTTTGCGAAAAATCTTTTCGCATAATATTATTTGGCAGAAAACCCTAACTTGGGTTAGGTTAGGGTTTTCTTATAAAATTCTACCAATGTATATGTGAAATGACTATTATGGCAAGTATATATTTATGCGAAAGTATCATTCTATTAAAAGTTTTCTGCTATACGTGTTATGCGAAATGTATTTCTGACAAATAATATTCTGCCAGATAAGGTGAACCCAAACTTTGGATTTCGGGCATACATTGAATATATGTGTAATGTACTGTATTTACCTCAGTATATCATACGATGTAATGTATTTCCAACGATTCGCCAACACAAACATCACGCGGTACGTCCGGCTCTGCTCACGGCATAATATCGACTGACCCTAACTGTCAGTGACGTCACCATGACGTAAGCGCTCGAAGCGTAAATACACTACAATATGGACCATAGTTTTAGTAGTACAGTTGGGTGTTGTTACGGTCCCGTAACGTAAGTTAAAACAAAAGAGCATCTCCAAACGGCCACTTCATTATGTAAAGCTACCAGGTGCCCAGACAATATATTATTAACAAAGGAACCTGCTTAGTTCATTATTCGCATTATTTATTCATAGTTCGATTGGATCACGGGACCCTTTTTAACAAAACCTCTCAGTTTATTTACTAAGGTATGGGATTAACTGCTATTAACTTAGAAACTTAATCAATTATGGAGGTCGTACCGGGTTTTGTTTTCAAACAAACGTAAAATAAAACGATATCATTTCATCGAATTTAAACTGTTGTGAGACATAACATTAAATAATTTTACTGTGTAGACTCATTTCATCTCGCGCGAGTGACTAAAAACAAGTGAGTCTAAACCGTAAAATTATTTTTTAATACAGTTGCTCAAAAAGTGCTACTTTACGTAGCTGTTTAGCGTGCGGAAAGTTGGTTCTCGCGAACTAGTGCTTTTTACTTTTCCAATTTTTTTAAATTTATTCTTTTTCCAATTCATGACTACTTATTGATGAGTGTTAATATTAGTTTCCTTTAAACGTCGTAATCAACATAAAAACCTACTATTAATGTAAGAATACGAAAAATATACATATTTTATATTTTATTACTTACCTCTTCATCATTATAACACGTCTATTTTTTTTATATATATATATATTGAATATTGAAAAACCGTTCTTAATAAGTGGCCTGAATGGAACGAAACGCCTGTCAAAGAAGAGGCGTTTTTTCTTTCTGCTTTAAGTTTCCAAAGGCAAAATTCGATAGTTTTTATTATAAATGTACAATACACAAATAATCGTAATTAACGATATTTGGGTAATAATAGTACAATGTTTTATATTTACATTCGTTTCTGTCTTATAGAACATGCTTTTAAAAAAAAAACTTTCATTGAAGTGGGTTCAATAATAATAACACCCAGCTAAAAAAACACCTTCCTTTCTGCCCTAGCATCGAAATGTACTATAATGATCTAATTTAAGGTTACATTTAGATGGTGACTGTATAAGTAGGATCGTTGGAATCGGCAGTGACCCATCATTTGACAATAATGCCGAAAACGAGGGTAGTTTTTGCTTTTTATATTTATTTATGTAATAAATGAATAGAATGCATTATTGCAGTAATAAACATACTTGATGCCAGATCTTCCAACATCCGATATTTGTTATGTCACTGTTTAACTTATAAAATTACACTAAATGTTGATTCAGTTCATATTATTGTAATTATAGTTATAATATCAAACAATACATAACGTACTTACGTACGTCTTACGTCACATGTTTCTCGATACCGACTTATAGTAAGTTTGACCCGGGTATGTAAACTATGTCCAAAAGAGAGGTATGGGCACTGTGAATGTCATCTCGCTGTGTGTGGTAGGACACAGGACAGCGAATGTCATTCCAGATCTAGAGCAGAGCCTAACTGGGGAAGTACCTCCACCTTACAGAAAACCGCAGCCAAATAACACTAGACATTACTCATAGTGTTATGTTCCTGTCGGTGAGTAAGGTTGCCAAAGCTCAACGAGGGTGCGGTGTTCGGGTCGGTAACGCGCATGTAACTCCTCTGGAGTTGCAGGCGTACATAGGCTACGGAGACTGCTTAACATCAGGCGGGCCGTATGATTGTTTGCCACCGACGTAGTATATACAAAAAAAGTTTGTCCTTGCACTATTTAAACGTCAAATTGCATCCATCAAACTGAAATAATTATGATGGACATGATGATAATTATGATGACCAAAAGCAGTAAGTAGGTAGGTAGGCCTACATTTAATTAGGAGAGTACATAGGAGACCTGTTACAATTTTAAAATAAATGCTCAGCCTTGTATACATTATGTTGTTAAGTACCGTTGTCGGACCTAGAATTACCGTTTTATGCCGGAATATTAAATGGGAAATTAAGTGAAATTAAAATGTAAGTATAATGGACGACAACCCATTTAAAACCTAACTACGCTGTTTCTTATTAGGTATTATAAAAATATTAGTATTCTGTTGGCTTTCATTTACTTTGTAGTACATTTATTTCTGATTAATTTCTTCCCGCGGCTTCGTCTGCGAGTAATGATTATGATCATCATCATCATCATCATCATGTCAGCCGATAGACGTCCACTGCTGGACATAGGCCTCCCCCAAGGCTCGCCACTCCGACCGATCCTGTGCCGCTCGCAACCACCGAATTCCCGCGACCTTCACCAGGTCGTCGCTCCATCTTGTTGGAGGCCTACCGGCAGTTCGTCTTCCGGTACGCGGACGCCACTCCAGAACCTTCCGGCCCCACCGGCCATCAGTTCTGCGAGCAATGTGCCCCGCCCTAAGGTTTGCAATTCTGCGAGCTATGTCGGTGACCCTAGTTCTACTGCGGATATCATCATTTCTGACTCTATCACGCAGAGAAACCCCGAGCATAGCTCTCTCCATTGCCATGATTATGATGATTGATAAAAACTATCCCATGTTCTCAAAATATTTATATACCTAGGATAAGTTTTTATCGTTCATCATCATTATTCCACGCAGGCAAAGTTGCGGGCGTAAGCTAGTATTAATTAGTGTTTTTTCACCACATCAGTTCCTGAAGGCTCTCTTCATTGTTCAAATACTGATAAGATGTGCCATTCTCAATCAAAAGGGTACTTTTTGTCGGTTGTTATTAAGGCGCTATTTCCATATAGCTTCAATTGAAAATCAACCTTATTGACAAGCGACAATGTGGTACCTTTTGGTTGAAAATGTCACAGATAATTGCATTTTATGTGGGGCCACATGTGGATAAAATGCATAAATGTGGTGTGTGTTATGTGTGTGTGTGGGTGTGCGTTATGTGTGTGTGTGGATGTGTGACACAGTGTGTTTGCCCGAAGGTTGACTGGTAGAGAATCAATGCCTCATAGCATTTAGTCCGCCTTTTGTACGATTGTATTTTCTTTTGTGCAATAAGATAAAATAAAATTTGATGCCAATTTTGAGTAGTTTTCTTGTTGAATGGTAGAATTTACTTTTAAATGATGATTTTGAATGACTAATATTTAATATTGGTTTTGTTTGATGTTTTACAGTTAGTGGTGAACTATTTTGTGTTTTCTCGGTGTCAAAATTTGTTAACAATGCATGCGCTCGAAAAGTGCGTTTCCTACGGAGCCATATCATGCGGAAAGTACTACTTTTCCGCACTAGTGCTTTTTGTTTTCAATTTTTTTTACAGTACATATGGTGCTACTTTCTCGCACTAGTGCGGAAAAGAGCACTTTTCCGCACTAGTGCTTTTTGTTTTCAATTTTTTAATAATTAAACTTATTTGCCATTATATGTCTTTTTTATTTACTCGCACAATGCATAGTAAAACATTGTATGATACACGTGCGTAAAGATGATTTCCGACTCGTATTCCTTTATACACTCGCTCGCTTTGCTCACTCGTGAATAAAATTTCGCTCGTCGGAAATCATACACTTTCCGCACTTGTTGCATAACCTTGAAACTCTCGCAACTTGCTGCTACGACGCTCGTGGTTTAATTTTGGAATCTTTCGCTTGCTCAAGTATCAATATTATCACGAGCGGTTAAACAACTACTTTGCCCCCTTGCAAAACAAATAACTGCACAAATACCAGGTGCACATACAGTTTAAACTTTAAAATGAGGCATTGAATGAAGAACTAGTAAGCATGCAGTATTCAGGCTATTCAGCCGCGCCTGACTTGACTGCTACGGAGAATTGCATTGCTCAGACTTCCGTAGCTACCATAGAGTAACTTATACTAGAGCGGTACTGTCATAGTAAATTTTGTAATCCCAGTAAATTCACTGCCATCTGTCGACACACTTTAAAACTAAAAATGAAGATTTATAAAAATACGATAAAATGTATTTAAATATAGATAAATGATTTTTTTTATTTGCATTAATTATTTTTATGATTTTGACCCATGTTCTTTCACTGATATGCGTTAAAATTGTTAAATAACAAACGAAACCGTCAACGCCATCTCT
Organism: Cydia strobilella; assembly: GCF_947568885.1. Classification (NCBI taxonomy): domain Eukaryota; kingdom Metazoa; phylum Arthropoda; class Insecta; order Lepidoptera; family Tortricidae; genus Cydia; species Cydia strobilella. The sequence goes on along the minus strand of NC_086059.1, from coordinate 14,081,506 downwards.
ACGACTGTAGGCCAAAACTAGTAGCGCCCTCTGAACGAGAATCAAATTTTCTTGATTTTCGAGGCACGTTTTTTCCTTAGACTGTATCCATCTATTACGGAGTTATATCTATCTTTGGTAGCTACATTGTGTTGTTCCTGATTAAACTACTTTATGTTTTGAACAACTATTTTCTTCGGTTACCGCGATAGTTACTACCCTATAATATAATTACTTTATAATACATCCCACACGAATTTGCACTTTGTAATTTTTCCTCAGCCACCCGTTGACCACGAAGGTGTAAACGGTTCGAAACGTCGGAATGCATTATAAATTCATTATACGAGTATGCGATATAATCCGTTTCCATAGTTTTATTTCTGAACAACTTTTAAAAGATTTTTATATTAAAGGAAAAAATTGAAAAAGTTACACTTCCGGCAGGATTTGAACCCGCAACCTCCGCGTTTGGAGTATCGCTCGCAGACGTATCTGCATGTTAAAAAAATTGATTTTAGTATGGGTTAGCACATTGTTACTGGTGAATTCTCAATGCAACTTGAGACTCCGGTGCCGTTAAAAAGATGTAATCGTCTTACGGTAGATGTCGCTTTACGCCACCCCAAAGGCGTGTATACATAAGGGAAGGAATGGAAAGATTTGCAAGGTTCTGGTAGGCTTCCGTAGCTCAATTGGTTAAGAGCAACGCACGGATTGCGGAGGTTGCGGGTTCAAATCTGCCGGAAGTGTAACTTTTGCATTTTTTTTCCTTTAATATAAAAATTTGGAGTATTGCTCGCAGACGTATCTGCATGTTAAAAAATTAACATTTAAAAGCTTCTAGAAGTTGTTATAATGTCATGTAATAAGGGTCCCAGGTAGCACAGTAGCTGTATAGCAGCCGAATAATGTCAGGGTAACTGATTATTATTATCATTAGGTCCATTTACCACATAGTCCGCGAGTGCCCAAAAAGGAAGTACACAGATCCTCTGGACTTAAGCTAAGCGACAACGCAGCCCATTGGGTGAAGAACCTAACTATTAATTTGTAAATTTGTAAAGCGACCATGAATTGTAATGTGCCATACGACTGAATAAACTGATTATCTCTTATCCAGTCATTATTCGGCTGCTATACAGCTATCTGTGCTACCTTTTTTTTTTTTCGCAGGGGTAATTGCCTTTACGCATCTCACCCCCGGGCCAGGGAAGCCCATAAGGGGGGGGGGGGGGTGGTATGTGGGACTCGCTCCTCCTGCTCCCTCTGTTAGTCAGAGGGAGGGGAGGAGAATACCCACTAACATCCCCTGCGGCAATTCTCCGCGCTGCCGTTTATGGGGACGCCATGGGGTCGCAAACGTTCTACCACGACGTCCCCCGGCTGCCTTGGATACCCAGAGGCTTCCGCGCCGAAGGAGGGAAGGATTGGAATGCGTATCTGTGCTACCTGGGGTGGCTGCGGGATGTGTAGCTGACTTTCACATTGGGGCTTGTTTAAATATAGATGAGTATGTATTGCGATTAGAAAATGTATAAACTCGCATTCAACACTAATCAATGTATAAACAGGCCACAGTGTGACGATCAGCCATGACTTAACCCGCAGCCATTTATCCGTAAATTTTAGAATAGAATAGAATAAGATTTTATTCGTAAGCACAAACAAACAAGACATTACATAATAATAATAATAAAAAATAAAAAGCTTTAATTTCAGGCATTTACCCTATAATATAAACGAAAACATGAAAGATTAAAGTGCCACGAAATGGCCTCATCTCAGCATGTTGCTGGTGATGGTGTTGGTGGTATTGGTGGTAGTGTTGGTGGTGGTTTTAAACTAAAGATCAATAGTTTAAAATTGAATTTACATTTTGACGACCGGTCTGGCCTAGTGGGTAGTGACGCTGCCTGTGAAGCCGATGGCCCTGGGTTTGAATCTCGGTAAGGGCATTTATTTGTGTGATGAGCCCAGATGTTTGTTCCTGAGTCATGGATGTTTTCTATGAAGGCATATAAGTATGTATTTATCTATATAAGTATGTATATCTTCGCCTAGCACTCATACTCATTCCAGCTCCCTCTACCTATTACCATATTACATGACATTTTCCTGGACATGCTCCTACAAATGCCAATGAAGGTCAACCTTGATAATGAAGACGTATCATTTTGTGGGGCATGCATCGACTGTGGCCAGAATGTTACTTTTGAAAATAACGATGATTGTGAGGACGATCAAATAAAACCAATGTATTTGTTTTGTGAGAGATGTACCGGCCCCTGCTTTATTCAATGCCGTCATTCACCAACTCACTGTAATTGCGTTTATGAATATACCCATAGATTCAACGAATAAAATAATTTCATTGCTTTATCATTTTGTTTCATTATCTTGGTATACGTATACCAGCCCGTTGGATGAGTTACAAAATATACCCTTAGTCGCAAAGAGCGTATAACATGGCGTTTACGCCCAATATTCAATGAATGTACAACATAGTGTACACTATGTTTACGCCCTTTAAGGTTAACGGTATAGATATGTATTAATATCAAGGCAATAAAGTTGTGTATACATATTTTTTGGTAGATTTTTCGTATCTATATTTTTACATTGACGTAAAAATATAATGAATGACCTAAGTACTTTAAGGTAGCTTCAATGTAGTAAAATCTGTAAACACGTGATTCCAAAAACGAAGTGACAGGTAAAAACGTGAGACAAACGTATACAATGAATTACAATGACAAGTCTGCACTGTTTTCGTAAATTGTCAAAACATTGTATTCAAATTTGTTTCGTGTCACAAGACAGTAAAGTTATTTTTCGCACGTTTATATTTTGTAAACATATTTCTGTACTGCTTACTGAATCTATATTTAATGACATAAATATAAGTACAATATATTGCATCATTTGCAGGATACTGATTATGTAACTTTCATGTTATATAAGTTTTTGAACTTGCCTTATACATATTTTTGCGGCCATTGTAGTTTCCATATTTATTACTATTTGTATGAGTATATATATTTTAAACTTATTATGATTACCTATTTTTTTTAACATAACTTGCATATATATCTTTGCCCTTGACTGTACAAGCTTTGCTTAGTTTGGAGTTAGGTTGATCTGTGTAAGATGTCCCCTATTTTTTTTTAGGGTTTCGTACCCAAAGGGTAAAGACTCCGCTGTCCGTCTGTCCGTCTGTCTGTCTGTCACCAGGCTGTATCTCAGGAATCGTGATAGCTACACAATTGAAATTTTCACAGATGATGTATATCTGTTGATGTGTTTCAATTTCAGCTATCACGGTTCATAAGATACAGCCTGGTGACAGACAGACGGACAGACGAACAGCGGAGTATTAGTAATAGGATCCCGTTTGTACCCATTGGGTACGGAATCCTAAAAATGTGTACAAATTGGGATTGGGATTACAACCATCCATGTGGTTATTATTTTATTATATAAATTTCGCCACAAGGTGACTAAGAATAGTTCAGCCTTTTTATATAATTAAACAAATCAAGAAGTTTCAAGAAATATCCTAAAAATACAACTTAATAACATTACAAACAAAAAGTTTCCAATCAGTTATGCTGTTATTTTTAAAAAACCTTGGAACTAAACTTGAACGCAAATTGAAATAATTGACTTGGAAACTCACAGAAAGAATGAGAGCAGGCCGTACCCCAGTCAATTTAGTAATCGCTAGTATGGAGGATTGGAAATAATTTATAATAGCTTTTTATAGTGTATTGTGGTTCTAGTATAACGTATGAAACAGAATCCAACAAAATTTGTCTTTGTTTACGGGCATAAATAAATATATTACACCCATAGTACAAACATCTTCAGTAGGATTTTTATGAAAAAAGAAAAAGTTTTCTACTACTTTTATAACATAATCATCTAGTCAAATATTTACTTATTATTTTTTGTTACTAGCAACTAATGACACCTACCCAAATATTTTCTTTGATTTTACCTATGACTGATTCTAGACAAAAATGTCGTTATACGCACTAATAGTCAGTCATTTATTCATATAACAATATACATTGCGTTTGAATATCACATTATATCACAATTACAATTTTATAAATAACAATTAAAAATTAAAGTATTACAACTATGTAACATAATAACAATTTGGCTTATAATAAAATAATAAATAATACTTCCCAAGTCTATGTCAATTATTTATTATTATTTTGTATAAAAAAATCATTTTTTTAGTCTCAAAATGTTTACCTATAGTTACTTCCGGTGGAATGTTTGTCGAATTCGCAATGTTGAACTCGAATTAAAATGGAGTAAATAAATCAGGCTAATATTGTCTAATGATGAATAATGATAGAAATATTTATGGCTACGCATAAATCACAATGCACATACACGTATATGTCGTTATTTCCTTAAGGCCGTTCCATCGGTTTGCCGCTGTCTCTGTCATATTTCGCAAGAAAGAACGGGAAAGATCATGCGCGCCAAGTGTCAATTTTGATCGAATTTTGTCGATTTTTATTTATTTTATAAACGTTACCCTACCTACAATATCGAAATTTGAAAGCTATGACATTATGATTTAAGTTAAGATTGTTTTTGTTCTTTTTTTGTTTATAGTATCACATAATAAATAACCGAGTAAAGTTGGATTAAAAGTCCGAGTTAGAGGTTACTTTGGGAATTAATTGTATCGAGCAAAGTGTCATAATTCGTGTATCGGAAGCTATGATATTAAAGATAATATAGTCAAGAACTACATATATTTTTTCCACGTCTACTAATATCAACGCCTCTTAGAAAAACAGGATCATATAAGGAGATTTTTCGCCTTCTGGCTCAGGGAACCGCCTTAAAACGACAACGAAATGGAGTTTAATTTTTGGGGGTCTGACACCATAGCGTTTATTAGGGAGGTGGGACATAGAATTAGGGACAGGACCTCTGATGATCCCGCGGGTTCATACCTGGTGCAAAGGTTGGCCATCGCTATCCAACGTGGCAACGCGGCAAGTGTGATGGGTGCTTTTGCACCCGGTACAGCTCGCGGAGGTCATTTTGAATAAAATATTTTAGTTTTGTAGTTTTTTGATTAATTTAGATCAGTTTAAGTTATTTTTTTAACTGTACGTTATTTTTCAATAAATTATTTGTTGAATTTTTTATATAATAACTAAATAAAATATTTTGCAATATCGTAACATGACTGGGCTACCGGCGTCTACGCCTGCTTTGAGAAATGCAACACAAAGAACTTTGTAAGACATTCGAGATTGTTACTTCAGAACTTCAGCATAAACAAGGAATCCCGACAAAAATTGTACTTTTAATAGAGTTTTTACAACTTTGTACGGGGGTCTTGAGATTATTCAATGTAGGTTGTAGGGCACATAATTTTTTAAACGTTGTTACTAATAATTATAACATGAGAATAAAATTTATTTCGACTTTAACAATTGGACATTTGGAGGAGACAGTGAAATAACATCAAAAATATCTGTAGTCTGTCTGTCTGTTACCTCTTCACGCTTAAACCGCTGAACCAATTTAGTTGAAATTTCGTATAGAGATAGTTTGAGTCCCGGGGAAGGACATAGTTTTTATCCCAGAAATCATCCTTTAGGGGGGGCGTGGAAGTTTGTATGGGAAATTTGACAAAACCGGATTGGATAAAAAATAAGCTACCCAAATTACTAACTCTACGCAGACGAAGTCGCGGGAAAAAGCTAGTATGTATATGTATATATCTTGAGGGATCTTCAGTATAATTCTCAGTACAGGATTCCTGCTCCGTCTTCGCATTCGAAGACTTTCATATGTCGTCTTGTGCCTCTAGCTCTTATTACAGAAATTTGGACTTTAACTATCAGGCAGAAAATTATTTGTGAATATGCCTTTCACCATTTATCATTTAAATTTGATGCTGTTTGATAACATTGTTTTCCGTCTAATAAATATTTTAAATATCTATGGTCCACCTATCTAATTTCTTATAATACACATGAATCAGTTAATGATTAACCAAAAATTATGTACCTACTTATTAACATGACGTTTGTAGAATAAGTAATATTGTTAAGAAATTTTAGTATTAACGCTGTCATTGTGTTTATTAATTTATAATTTAATTTAAAGCATTTCATTTGAGGCTCTATGTACATATTAAACATAATAATTACGCAAATATATCAAAGAAAAAGAAAAAAAACTATTAGCTACATCTATAAAATGTACGGAGATAAAACTCTATAAAAATATGTACTTATTGCACAAATCGCGACACTCATAGAAACAACGGCTTAGATAGGTATTAAATTCAAATTATAAATTATTTTTACTATTGTATTATCATTCAGAGAAATAGACTTACATTCACATCTAAATTAAAATAACAATTGGAATATAAACTCTATACACTATTTAATATAGTCGTATTTAAAATGGAAGGATCTTTTAACATACGACTTTTCTAAAGTTATCTGCACAGCTCGCCTTTGCAAACTCAAAGCAAAGATAGATATAACTCCGTAATAGATGGATACAGTCTAAGGAAAAAACGTGCCTCGAAAATCACGAAAATTTGATTCTCGATCAGAGGGCGCCACTAGTTTTAGCCTACACTCGTATAGAGGGCGTTGACGGTTTCGTTTGTTATTTATAATTTTAACGCATATCAGTGAAAGAACATGGGTCAAAGTCATAAAAATAATTAATGCAAATAAAAAAAATCATTTATCCATATTTAAATACATTTTATCGTATTTTTATAAATATTTATTTTTAGTTTTAAAGTGTGTCGACAGATGGCAGTGAATTTACTGGGGTTACAAAATTTACTATGACAGTACCGCTCTAGTATAAGTTACTCTATGCTCAAAGCTTAATCTCTGGTGTAATTTTTTTAATTTATTTTCAATTATGCCTCTGGTATGCTGTTAGTCCAGTTTGAACTTTCTGCTTTGGGGAAAAGGTTTCAAGTCGGGTGGCTAGTTTAATCTTTTTGAAGGTGTGTGTGTGTGTGTGTCAAGGGGCCCACCCATGATATCCGCCGGACGATGATATCCGCCGGTCAGTTAGAACAAAAATTTCACAGTTCCGAACAACTGACAGGCCGATATCGTCCGGCGGACTGGTAATGGGTGGGCCCCTTCAGGCCGCGGACACCGCGCGCCCCTGCGTCCAGTCAGCGGCCTCACAAAAAACATTGTAGAAACAATAGTAGTGGTGTAGTAAGCCTTAGAAAAATCAGGATATTTTAAAAGTTTATAATACAGCAACGTCAGCAGCCTCAATAAACGTATCATCATCATCATCATCATGTCAGCCGATAGACGTCCACTGCTGGACATAGGCCTCCCCGAAGGCTCGCCACTCCGACTTATCCTGTGCCGCTCACAACCACCGAATTCCCGCGACCTTCACCAGGTCGTCGCTCCATCTCGTTAATAAACATATACTTAATTAAAAGTCATCTATTCGTTTGCAAGTTCTATGATTGAAATTAAGCTTTTGACCACCAGTGAAAAACATTTTTCTGAATTATGCACTGTTGACTTGCTTCCTGACCCACTGTAAATCTTTTTTAGATTTACAACGTCAATGGCGTGAAGTATATTGATTTAAAAATCCGGCCAAGTGCGATTCGGACTCGCCCACCGAGGGTTCCGTACTTTTTAGTATTTGTTGTTATAGCGGCAACAGAAATACATCATCTGTGAAAATTTCAACTGTCTAGCTATCACGGTTCATTAGATACAGCCTGGTGACAGAAAGACGGACAGACGGACTGCAGAGTCTTAGTAATAGCTAGGGTCCCGTTTAAATTATTATAACATTTACTGTGAAAACGTTTCATGGTGCGTCACAAATACAACCATACCAACCAACCATATAGTGTGGTTTTTTTGTACAATAAAGTGATTTACTGATGATGATGTTCTGCTGACCGATTTCGGCCACAGCGACTGTGTGCTCTGGAGTAGGCAATTTTTAATTCGCGTTATTAGAGTGTAGCTGATCCGCTCTCTGGTGCGCCCTTAGGTGGCTCACGTACCCTATCTTCTTGCTAAATACTCGAGCGCATTTTGTGCACGTCAGCGCACCAGCTACATAGTTGTAGGGAATCGAGGTTGGCGGCCGAGCCTTAAGCTCATCTCGTTTCCTTCCATTTACTACTCGTTCCATTTACTACTACTACTACAACTACAAATCAGTTCTTTCGATTGCACCTAATAGCTAATAAAAGTTATTAGTAAATTCAATGACAGAAATCATAGAGAAAGAAATAGGAAATGGCATAAAAATTGTATTTCCTATTTAAATATACTTAACGAAATTTATTATTTTATAATTATTGAGTAGAGGTGTAATACAATTGTGCCTCAAATTCGCTATAGGTAAGTAAAATAATGCTCAGTTTTACTACTTTGTAGGCGCAGACTGTGACCCGTCCGTGCAAATATTAACACGTATAATACCACCGAGCTTGTTGTATGAAATTATCATGATTATGCCTCCGCTTGAAGCTCCGGGGGCTACGTGTGGATTAATTAGCACGCTGTTTAATACACGTAAACTGTGCCCGTGCAAATATAACAAGTAATATGACTCGCTTGTACTAGAGTATGAAATTATCATGATTATGCCTCCGCTTGAAGCTCCGGAGGCTACGTGTGGATTAATTAGCACGCTGTTTAATACACGTAAACTGTGCCCGTGCAAATATAACAAGTAATATGACTCGCTTGTACTAGAGTATGAAATTATCATGATTATGCCTCCGCTTGAAGCTCCGGGGGCTACGTGTGGATTAATTAGCACGCTGTTTAATACACGTAAACTGTGCCCGTAAAAATATAACAAGTAATATGACTCGCTTGTACTAGAGTATGAAATTATCATGATTATGCCTCCGCTTGAAGCTCCGGGGGCTACGTGTGGATTAATTAGCACGCTGTTTAATACACGTAAACTGTGCCCGTGCAAATATAACAAGTAATATGACTCGCTTGTACTAGAGTATGAAATTATCATGATTATGCCTCCGCTTGAAGCTCCGGAGGCTACGTGTGGATTAATTAGCACGCTGTTTAATACACGTAAACTGTGCCCGTGCAAATATAACAAGTAATATGACTCGCTTGTACTAGAGTATGAAATTATCATGATTATGCCTCCGCTTGAAGCTCCGGGGGCTACGTGTGGATTAATTAGCACGCTGTTTAATACACGTAAACTGTGCCCGTGCAAATATAACAAGTAATATGACTCGCTTGTACTAGAGTATGAAATTATCATGATTCCGCCTCCCCGCCAAGCCTCCACTTGAAGCCTCGGGCCCCGGGGGCTCGCGCTATGTACTAGATAGATAGATAGATAAATGATTTATTTGTGCAGCTGCAATTACACACAATAAAAATTTACAGACACATCAGAAAAAATACTAATTACTACTTACACTAACAAAGAAATAAAATTATAACGAAAATACCCTAATAAAAAATGTAACAGAAATGGTGTAAAATTATGTACGAACTGTGTGCGTTGCAGCAGGACAAAAGGGTCACGGCTCAGTGATATGCTTCGCTCTTTGGAGCAAAGCACTGATTTTCTGCCGGAACCCAGGTCACAACAGATAATATATATTATACAATGTGCTTACGTAAGCGGAATGAAATGTACTGTGTAAAGTGTGATTATATGTGCATGTCGTGTAATAATTACTTGATTAAATATTAAGACAGTAGGTAAATGACTCGTGTGTAGTGTACTGTGTGTAAGTCTCCTAGTTGTGTGACATTCTAGTTGTGTGACATCAGCCCCACCATGTTATATCCTGAAATCTGCAACCAAATAGCCGAATGGAATCTCTAAAGCTTAGAAACCAGGGTAACTACGTGTACATATCGAACAACAGCTGCACAGAACATCCCAATGAAGAAGTTCACTCACATCTGTAGCTAATGTGTTGCTGTTCCCCCGACAAATACAAATATGACTTTATTGTTTGAACTGTCCCTAAGCTGTGGTTAGGTAGCAGCTGGGTCCAGCAATAGAACTCGCAATAAATATCCTTTATGAGACATTTATGTGACCACAGACGCGGTTACGTTACATCGGTGTACACTGTACAGGATACACACACACTCGTCACTTCACTCAGACAGGTTAGTGTATAAAATTCCTTGTACTAAGCATCCTTTCTTTATCAGTAAGTAAGAGAGGTATGGGCACTGCAAATGTCATCTCGCTTTGTGTGGTAGGGCACAGCACAGCGGATGTCATTCCAGATTCAGAGTAAAGCCCAACTGGGGAAGTACCTCCTTACAGAAAACCGCAGCCAAATAACACAAGACCCTACTTATAGTGTTGTGTTCCTGCCGACGACTAAGGTTGCCAGAGTGCTTAACGAGGATGATATGGAAACCCAAAATCCCATACAAATTTTATTAACACTTAACGCAAACGCGTCACGCTATCAAATGGTATTTACACTAACTAGGGGTACCTACAGTTATTGAGCATTATCGAGTATTGGAATACTCGATAATAACTAGTTCTCACCTGTTTTCGTCTGCTGTCTGCCACATTTTGGAGTCCCGTGCATCGCCACCGACACCAACGTCCAGCGCCGAATGTCTGAAACAGGCGGAAACAAATTTATTAATACTGTAAAGAATAATGAGGTATAGAGGGACTATTTATTTTACTTTATTGCACATAAAAAGAGTACAACAGGCGGACTTAATGCCATTATAGGCATTCTCTCAATCATAGGGCTAAACAGGAAAACGTCAAGGTGGGTACCTCCGACGTGGTATAAAAAAACCGGCCAAGTGCGAGTCGGACTCGCGCACCGAGGGTTCCGTACTTTTTAGTATTTGTTGTTATAACAGATGGACAGCGGAGTCTTAGTAATAGGGTCCCATTTTTACCCTTTGGGTACGGAACCCTAAAAACAACCACTAAGCAGTTTTTTGCTTTAAAATTAATAGTATTGTCTATTTAAAACTATTATACCTACCAAAGCCTTTCTTATATTCTGAGAATTTTTTTAACATTAAGTTTTCCCCTTCTCAAATATTAAAATTGCCTAGTTATCTATATCTTATTACAATAAATACAATACTATACAGGGTAGCCAAAAAATAAATGCATTCCTGTAGCAACGGAGGTCTGGTTTTGGGATTATACTGAGTAACTTTTACTATCCCAACCAACCCTGAACCATGGATGGACCATGGTTTTTATGGTACCAATCCCGAAATCGCCGAAAAAAAAATTGGCTGTTTCATACATTTTGGCTGTTTCCATTTTCTATGGGAGGGTGAATTTTTTTTCGCGATTTCGTGGTTGTTCCCATAGTAAAAGTCGTCAGTATAATCCCAAAACCTCCCTGGCAACTGGAATGCACTTATTTTTTGGCTACCCTGTATATGCTACAGATGTAGGTTTTTATAAACGAATTTCTGTCGTTTCTGAATAACTTGACTTAGCGTGGTCATATTATGGGCACGAACAGCATGTAGAAATAACAGTTTTGAATGATTCACGGTTAACACCATAAACACCACCACCATAACTGCATCGAAATATCGGGATCTCGAAAACAATACTAAAGGTAATCACGGTCCATATCCCGGACGATATAGAAAATGTAGAAATGCAAAAATATGTCATAAGAAAATTAATTGATTATACTCTTTACTATTAATAACACGGAACACCACGCTGCGCGCAAAAACCCGCATTGCTGACGTCGGTGAGAAGACTGCTAGGCTCAAATGGGACTGGGCCGGTCACGTCTGCCGCATGCATCCAGACAGATGGGCTAGCATAGCCACCAAATGGATGCCTGAAGAGGGGCGCGGACCCGGCAGGCCCAGACGGAGATGGCGGGACGACCTAGACACCTTTCTCAACAACTGGCCGGAGGAGGCACTATATCGGGAGTCGTGGAAGACAAGGGGAAAGGCCTTTGCCCAGCAGTGGGACACCATAATGGGCTAGTAAAAAAAAAAAAAAAAAACAATAAACTTGGCGGCGTCCTCGCACACCGTATCAGCATTGCGATACAGCGAGGAAATGCCGCCAGCATCCTTGGTCTTGGTACAATATGCCTTAAGGGCCTATTTTAGATTTAATCTTGTATGTAAATAAATAATATTATGAGAAAAAAAAACTTAAATTGATTTTATTGAAATTTTGCTAGAGAAACCTTTTTGTCACAAATTATGATTGAAACCCAAACTAAAAAGTTATCGTGCTACATGTAACTAAAGTTATTCCCCAGCAGGTGCACAAGATCGCGCCATCGCTTCAAATCTATAGATTTTGCAATTTATCAGTCGGGCCAGAGATATCTAGAGAAAGAAGACTGGCAATCTAGAATGTACTAATAAAATAAAATAAGCCTTTATTGCTTTATGTACTAATTACTAACGAAGGACCTGCTCCCTCAATTGTAGACCAAGGCCTAAGCCCCATTGGGATACCCTCCTCCAATTAAGGGGGGATTTAAATCTTCTCGGGGCAGAGGAGTAGGGTTAGAGCCGGCATAGCTTTATTTGACGTTCATAACCGCATTGTATTATGCCTACTTGAATAATAAACTATCTTTATCTCTTTATCACTTTAAGCCATACTTCTAGATGGCATTTCCATTAAATAATTTCAAGGTTTAGACTCACTTGTTTCTCGGCGCGCGGCAGTACGCAATACACGGTCGTCGTGAACGCTGCTCGCACTATTAGTGCTTGAGAAAGGAGACCTAGGCTCTCCGAAACATGTCGCGCTAGTGACTAAAACAAGTGAGTCTAAACCGTGAAATTATTTAATGTTAGTATGTCTCATAACGGTTTAATTTCGATTATGGCATTTTCAATTGGATTTCAATTGCAACTTAGTGTACGATATCAAAGTTTGATAAGAGGGTACCATTCTATTTCGATTTAAGTTCGAAGGAAGCCGATCCTGGATCACTCATGGTTGACCAAAGGGTTAAAGTTTAAAGTAAGGTCCGACTGAAACCCCGAAGGTTCATATTTGCGTAAATTTCGGCAATAACCGAACCTTAAATTCGGTCGAAACATGATTTCTGTACCGAAACTTGCCGAAATAGAAACCGAAACTTCGGTTGGACACTATGGAAATACAGCTTCGGCGAATTCGGCACTGTCGAAAGGTTTGGCAGTTTTTTGGCCAATACCGAACCTTTGGCCGAAGTATGAATTTGAAATACCGAAACTTCGGTTTGACACTAATTAAATCGATTTTGTCGTTACGTTCTCGCTCGTCCATATCTGTCAACTGGGTGTTTGACAGTGTTTTCTTATATAATTTGTATTTTTTTTATGATGAATACGCAGGCGTTTGACCACGATCCCACCTGATGGTAAATGATGATGCGGTCTACGGTGGAGCACGCTTACCTATGAGATACCTATTAACTCTTGCCTTGAAGAGCCCCAGATTGTCATGCGGAAACACAGACTCGGGCAGGGCGTTCCACTCCTTGGCAGTTCGCATAAGAAATGTGGAAGCAAAACGCTTCGTGCGTATTTTTGGAGTTCCTACCATGAAGCGATGCCGGAGTGTCCTTTGTCTTGTAGTCCGATGGTAAAAATGGGACGGAGGAATAAGGTATAGGCAGTCTCTATTACTAACTGGTATCAGTGTGAACTTTTTAACTCTGTAAGATGGATGGCAGAGTACCGACGTCTCGCTCGTTCATATCTGTCAGCCGCGTGTTTTCTTATACTTTGCGATATTAAAAAATATATTGTCTATAACAGGGACGAGGCTGGGTATAAAAATAAATAAGGAAAAGGCGCCAGGCTTCAATAATTTAAGAACAGTTATAACTGACTGTTAACATAATCTTTAAGTACTTTTAAAATTACAAACTAAAATAGTTGTCTTATACGAAAGAAAACGTAACCAAGGCCTCTAATACCCAGGTAGGTACTCCTTTTAAATAAGTTTTGACGATTTTTTTTTATATTTAGAAGTGTACGAAAAATAATCGAGTTTTGGACAATTTACCTACATAGTTAGAGGAAAGATCCCTACCAAAAGGATGCCTTTATTAAATTGCTTTTTAGCGATAAGACCGTACATATATTATGTTAAATTAAACACCGTTTCTTTTTTTGAGTTATGTAATAAAGGGTATTTGTATTGAATCCCTATTGCATCCCCAAATTGGGATGCAATAGGATTAAAAAATAATGTAGAAAACAAATTAAAAGACAAAGCATTGACGTTGTTAGCCAGCTTTAATATTTGTAAATTATCCTCCCTATCTTACTATCTGACATCCTAACTCCGGCGGGATTAGCCAGGCGAGTATAGTTTGTAATTCAGTTAGTCTGTGGAGTTGAGGTATTATCCTCTGCGGATAGCGGAGGACGGCATCCCCATACCATCGTTAGTCCCAATTTTCCTCTCTGAATACTTGCATTTTGGAAAATATTTATACACAATATGATGTATGTTCAACCAACAGCTATTCCCCTTCATTTGGATTTGTCGCTTTCTTTTTTTTGTGCCGAATTATCAAAAATTCTCAAATTCTCTTACTTTTTTGTTCGCCGGCCGGAAAGCGTAAACTTTCGGCCCGCTGCGCTAAACTAAGTTGGGACTTTCGGGCTCCGTCGAATATAAAAAAAGTATACACATCAGGGTTAATAAATAAGAAAGCCTCATACCACATATGGGGCATTTTCTATAAAAAGGGACCTTATTGTCGATGGGACTTACGCCGCACAGCGTCGCGCGGCATTGTATTTATATCGGAGCATCGTTTATAATGGCGTAAGCGCCATCGACAATAAGGTCCCTTTTTATAGAAAATACCACATATAATTTTATTGTCGGTCGGAATAAAATATACTATTAATAGCAAGTAGGTCCGAATATCATTTAAATGACCATAATCTACCATAAGTTCAGTTTGAAATATGGATATTTGCTTTCACTATGAATAAAATATTAAAATATTGTAACCCTGTTTGAAATCACATATTGCGTTATGTAGATAAATGGGAATGTATTCGTCTGTACAAACAAACGGATAAATAACACATCCTCGCCTTAAACACATGTATACTGTATTCGTTATCTTGTTGATAACAAATAATGATTAATATAAGGGACTTTTCTCTCGACTCCACTTACTCCCTTAGCAACACGCCTTAGTTACGTGAGCAGAAATATGATATATTTCTAACTTGGTAAATTGATAGCCTTTCAGGGCAATTACTGACACGAAATGAAACAGAGTTCTCGTGCATAATAATTATATGTATATCTATGAACTTTGGTGAGACTCAGACATATTACATTATATGATATATTATAGAGAAATAAGTATGAGCTTAATGCTCATTCCATACATCAGTTTTTGTACTTATTAAATAATATGTTGTTTTGGAGGTATAGTAAAACGTAATTATTGTTAATATGTTTTAATCTCGCTTAAAACTTAATACTTACTAAGCTTAAATTTTGCAAAAAAATAGTTTTCGCAAAACTCCCTTAAAACTTATTATAAATGAGTTTTCATCTTTTGTATGGAGTGACCACTAAGCTTACTTAATCCTTTATGATTATATTTTTATTGAGTCTTGTTTCGATATCTTTAAATGTTCTACACTACGTGGGTGACCGCCAAAGATGTATTTATTATTGTTTATGCCATAAGTACTCGCATGAAACAATACCTATAGGATTAAAAAATAAAAATATTATGAAAGAATACTTAGTACATACCTAAATACAGTCATTTGCACTAGTATAGAAAGCGACGCGTCAAAAGTATCTGCCACACTTGTTATTTTACAAAAAACCGGCCAAGTGCGAGTCGGACTCGCGCACGAAGAGTTCCGTACCATTACGGAAAAAAACAGTAAAAAAATCACGTTTGTTGTATGGGAGCCCCATTTAAATATTTATATTATTCTGTTTTTAGTATTTGTTGTTATAGCGGCAAGAGAAATACATCATCTGTGAAAATTTCAACTGTCTAGCTATCACGGTTCATGAGATACAGCCTGGTGACAGACAGACGGACAGCGAAGTCTTAGTAATAGGGTCCCGTTTTCACCCTTTGGGTACGGAACCCTAAAAAGATTGTCAATTTCTTCGCGCGGTTAATGCATGTGTTATGACTGTACTTATTAAAACACATGTTTAATTAATCTTTTTTTTTAATACCACGCCGGTGGCAAACAAGCATACGGCCCGCCTGATGGTAAGCAGTCACCGTAGCCTATGGACGCCTGCAACACCAGAAATATTACATATTGCCGACCCTTTAAAAACCTGAACACTCCTTTCTTGAAGAACAGATTCTCCTCAGCTTTAGAATAGCTACAGCACTGTCACTATATCAACAAATCCTGTGTCGGTTAACTCAGTTAGTCGATAACTAAGTTCATCCGGCGGAGGACTGAGCTTGAGGCAGGTTGGGAATGAATTACGTCTAGCCCCAGCTCACAGTGTATAAGCCAGCAACAGTAGATACACTAACTATATCAACTATACAACTCTAAACCCTCCCTGAGCCGGTTAACTCGGTTAGTCGATAACTAAGTTCACCCGATGGAGGAGTGAGCTTGAGGCAGGTTGGGAATGAATTACGTCTAGGCGCAGCTCACAGTGTATAAGTCAGTAACAGTATATACACTAACTATATCAACTATTTAACTCTAACCCTCCCTGAGTCGGTTAACTAAAGCAACGCGGCCACTGCTTGCTGTATATGTGTGTGTGTGTGTGTGTGCAGACGACATGGTGCTGTTGAGCCCCTCAGTCAACGGCCTTAGGATTCTGATTGATATATGTGACAGATACGCTGTGGCCCACGGACTAAAATATAATGTAAAAAATAGTGAGGTATTACTGTTCAAGTCTGGCACTAAAACATATCCCATTCCGCCAATAATGCTCAGTGGTTCTCCTCTTCAAACAGTTACTAGGTTCAAATACTTGGGTCACTGGATTACTGACACTCGACAAGATGATATTGATATAGTAGAAAGGGAGCGCAGAGCACTGTCGGTAAGGTGTAACATGCTTTCTCGCAGGTTTGCGCGTTGTTCTACTGAGGTGAAAATAACCCTGTTCAAAACGTATTGCCAAGACCTATACACGTGCAACCTGTGGAGTGACTACACCAAAAAAGCCTACAGTGCTCTGCGCGTCCAGTACAATAACGCCTTCAGGGGGTTGTTGGGGCTGCCCTGGCGCTGCAGCGCGTCAGGAATGTTCGCCGCGTGGAGAACCGACGGTTTTCAAGCCGTGCTGCGCAAGCGGGTGGCGTCCCTGGGCGAACGCGTGCGGGGCGCGGGGCGCGGGGCGCGGGGCGCGGGGCGCGGGGCGCGGGGCGCGGGGCGCGGGGCGCGGGGCGCGGGGCGCGGGGCGCGGGGCGCGGGGCGCGGGGCGCGGGGCGCGGGGCGCGGGGCGCGGGGCGCGGGGCGCGGGGCAGTACCAACACTCCTCTGAAGGTGATCACTGAGAGGATGGACAGCCCTATCCTCGCTCACTGGATGTCCGTGCATGTCAATTGTAATTATAATTATACTTTCTACTAACACACCTAATATAAGCTACTACTAACATAATATGGAATATTTGTATCCGAAATAAAATGCATTCATATCTGTGACCGTTGTCATCATTTAGCTGTATAATCTTATACATCCAAATTGTGATAATAAATGATGATAGAATCGTTTATATCTCTACTTTATACGGCATATATAACTCAGACATACAGTCGCCATCAGATATATCGGAGCGGCCGAGATGCTCAAAATATCTGAACACGCACTCTAACGCCTTGACAATAGAGGCGTGTTCAGATATTTGTGAGCAGCTCGTGCGCTCCGATATATCTGATGGCGACTGTACAACACTGTTCACAACAGTGATTTTGAGCAAATTTGTGATATATTAGATACAAACAGTGCTTTATAGAGCTAAATAACTGCCTTAGCCAGCTTTTTTACATCAGCGAATCGCGTATTAGTATTTCCATATCCTACTTTTCTAGGTAACTATATTAAATTCTGTAATAAATATATATCTGATATAAACCTAGCTGAAGTAATCTCTGTAATTATATAATAACTTAAGTTTCTTCCTGATTTAAATAACTTACTTATATTTCTTCTAAATACTTTAAAATATTTTATTACTTTTCCCTTCACTAGCTCGGAAAGCCGTCTTTTATTCTTTAAAACAAGCGGGGAAAAACGCATTTTATCCACTAGTGGGGAAAGTAAATTGACCTTGGATGGGGCGTGTTTAAGTAGCTTGACAGATAACAAAACGTAAAACGCTCATAATAATGGGTCGTTCGATATTAATTATCATTAAATAAATGGTTTGAGAATTTAAAAAAAATACCAGATTTAGCTTTATTTAATGTTTTGAAGTCATAAACCTTAAAATTCCATAATAAACGTTTTTTTTTTAATAATTATGTTAAATATAATTCTGAACGCACAAGTTAAGTCGATGCAATTTCAAAACGCATCATTGACATTTCATACGTCAGAAATGTCAACATTGTCAACAAAAAATTTTACTTAAAAACTTCTCACGTAAAAGTACAGAATTTCCAGTTTTTTGTTATAATATCGTACAAAAACGAGTGATTCCAGTTGATGAAGATGATCTAACGCCTGTGGATGTTGCACTTTCCTCGCTATAGTGAGGGGAAAAGTTTTGTGTTACACACGGGTGCAAATGTATTTTACTTCTCGTGTGTTAAAACACTCGCTACGCTCAGGATTCTATTTTAGAACCACTCGCTTCGCTCGTGGTTCAACTATAGAATCCTTTCGCTTGCTCATGTTTCAATTCCACACTCGCGGGTAAAATACAACTTTGCACCCTTGTATAACAAATAACTATTCTAAGCGATTCGGTTCAGCTTCAAGTGTGAGCCCGGAATACACAAGAAAAGCAAATTATTCACAATATACAGAAAAAGCAATTTATTCATTTAATCACACACAGTACATAGAAGAAAGGCAATTCATTTGATCAGGCGCCCCGGCACGACGTGTGATCACAAATCACAATTACAATCCTGTTTGTATTGCCTTTTTTAGGGTTCCGTGATCAAAATGGGAACGGGACAAATACTGACTATTTGTATCACAGCCTTCATTCGATAGGTTACCATTATATTGTTGTGTAGTATGTACAGAATGTATTTTTAATACGACCACCGACCACATATTCCACGTATTATAGGCTCTAATGAATTAACTTACATATGTGGCGTTTTCAATCAAAAGGTACATTGTCGTGTCGCTTACCATAAGGACGAAAATTACTTGTATTTTTATACGAAAAACCTGCGACAATGTTTGCAAGAAAACGACACATATGTTTTATTAAAATGTTTAATTTGCCTTAGGTACAAAATAATTCAACACGCAATGTATTTCATCACTACTTGATGTTAAAAACGTCGCACACTGATGCGACATCACAATTTTCACGAGGGATGATCACGCAATACATTGCCGCTCAAAATAATTATAAAAATTCACTTTGCTCTTTAAATTAAGACTAAATTAAAAAATATTTATAAATCGCGTGAAGCTTCTTGCATGGTTACTCTAAATTATTACCAACACAACAATGGGGTACTTACAGGTACTCTGACTTGACCAGTCCTTTGCGATGCGTCCTCTTTGACCGCCTCAACCCAAGTGAACGTGTCTGTCCCCGTTACTCCGTGCCCCACCATTTGCTAAAACTACCGTGTTGCCAACAGTATAATGTTACTTTCCCAGCTACCCCTGTATTAATCGGGGTAACGTACTAATGTTACCATAGTAGAATTATTATTTAACTACTATCTTAAATGTTAACATAAATAAATCATGACATTCGTATCATAACACTAAAACTTACGTTTGGTAAATAAGTGACTATGGCTTGGTAACAAGTCCTCTATCCCTTTGAATAATTCTCATATAACGGGTGTCGTTAGCCATTGGACAAAGCCGAAATGTGCATAATATATGCATGTATTTAGAATCAGTATACAAAGTACCATAACAACCGGTGTATCGGTTACAAAGAAATTAACAAATTACGATTTTTTACTTTGGAGCAGCTTGTATTTGTTAATAGCTCCTGAGGTAATAAATAGTATGAAACCATCTTCGACCTTATTGATTATCTTTTTTATTTATGACATTAATAAGATTCTCACTTTTGACAAATGTCATCATTGCCGCACATTTTCGAACAAGTAGTCAAAAACACTGCCAATGATTAATACAGTATGTTTCTTTTTGTTGTCGATCATTGGAATTAATTTTATTTGAATTTTTTTTATCTTTTGTTCTAATTAAAAAAAATATTAACGTTAGAACATTCCTGAGAAGTAACCCTACGTGGGATTTCAAGTTTTATCCAATGGCTAAGGTCACCCTGTATATATTGTAGATTTAGTTATTTTATTAGTTATTCATGAAAATATCTCCTAATACTATTAAAAACGTGTTTCGTTCAAATAAAAATAATGTCACCTTTTTCTTTCATTTACCCAAAAAAAATTTTTTTTGAGTGGCGAAAATGCGAGCGACTGGAAATTATTAAAAAGAAAAATAATGACGTTTGCCATATATGAGTCGCTTAACTTCAAAGTCGGATAAATCCAACTGTCAGATTTTGCGATTTTGGCATTAGGGAAAGGTGTCAGGCTGGATATTTCCTAAGAGCGTCGAGTCGAGTGGATTTATATCAGAGTTTGAAGTTAAGCGACACATACTTATATGTAAGTGTGCAGTTGCCCTTAGCCCCTTACCCAAGACACAAATTACATACTATCCTACAAGTAATTAGAGTTATTGTTCTCCTTTTACACATAAAGGTACCTAACTGTCAGTATAAAACACATCTAATTATCAACCGTATCCCAACGCAATAAGGTCTTAGTTAAACCTGGTTTTCTAATGTCACTTACGTCTGAGCCTGAACAAGAGGCTCTAAATTACTAACACATGTTTTAGTGATACCTTGACATTTACGGTTCATAGCTGTATTACACTTAAGATCAAAGGTAATTTATGTACGTAAGGGCTACCTTGACAGTAAATGCTCGATTAAAAATGTACTTATGTAGTGCCTTACTATCGCTATACGCTTTACTAGTGCTATGAATAAAGGGTTTTCGATGGCAAATAAAAAATAATTTATTTAAACTTTATTGATTAATTTTATATTAAGATTGTCCAAACAGCGGACAAAATGCCTTAAAAATACGTATTTAAAAAGTAAAAAGGTTACTTTGTTAGTCCGGACTGCCGGTTACAAATAATAAAACTCGTTTTTACTTGCCGCGACATTTTCAATTTAACCGGTTTATTTCGAACGAAATAAGAACTCGACAACGAAATGAGAACGAATTGGTGTAAACCGTTATCTCAAAAGAACAGTTCTTTAACCGGTAACCGCAAACGGAAACGAAATCCTTTTCGTTCCCGGGCGAATGAGCGATAACGATTTGAGCATTGAGACCGGTTTCCGAGCCCTGGTTAGTAATTAGTTGTAAGTAAAAGTTACTTAAAAAGGCTTATTTTAAAGCATGAGCATACGGGGTGACCTTAGCCACTGGACAAACCTCAAAATCCCACGTTGGGTTACTTCTCAGGAAAGCTCTAACGAGCTCTATTTCTTTAGTTAAAACGAAAGATAAAAAATTTTTTTTTAAACAAAAGTTATTTCCAATAATCAACAACAACCTGACCTGGGTTCCGGCAGAAAATCAGTGCTTTGCTCCAAAGAGCGAAGCGTATCACTGAGCCGTGACCCTTTTGTCCTGCTGCAACGCACACAGTTTGCACATAATTTTACACCATTTCTGTTTCATTTTTATTAGGGTATTTTCGTTATAATTTTATTTCTTTGTTAGTGTAAGTAGTAATTAGTATTTTTTTTCTTCTGATGTGTTTGTAAATTAATATTGTGTGTAATTGCAGCTGTACAAAAAAAAAACGTTTATTTCAGATCTGCATTGATCCATAACGGTGTTAGTATAAAAAAAAACCTAAAAACTATGTTAAGTACTAAATTAATTAATACAAAAAGAAATATACTGTATTAATCATTGGCAGAGTTTTTGACAATTTGCTCGAAAATGTGCGGCAATGATGACATTTGTCAAAAGTCAAATTCTTATTAATGTCAAAAATAAAAAAGATAATCAATAAGGTCGAAGAAGGTTTCGTACTATTTAATATCTCAGGAGCTATTAACACATACAGGCTGCTCCAAAGTAAAAAATCGTAATTTGTTAATTTCTTCATAACCGCTACACCGGTTGTTATGATACTATCATAGAGTAACTTATACTAGAGCGGTACTGTCATAGTAAATTTTGTAACCCCAGTAAATTCACTGCCATCTGTCGACACACTTTAAAACTAAAAATAAATATTTATAAAAATACGATAAAATGTATTTAAATATGGATAAATGATTTTTTTATTTGCATTAATTATTTTTATATGATTTTGACCCATGTTCTTTCACTGGTATGCGTTAAAATTATAAATAACAAACGAAACAGTCAACGCCCTCTATACGAGTGTAGGCCAAAACTAGTGGCGCCATCTGATCGAGAATCAAATTTTCGTGATTTTCGAGGCACGTTTTTTCCTTAGACTGTATCCATCTATTACGGAGTTATATCTATCTTTGGATACTATGTATACTGATTCTAAATACCCTAAGGCATATGTACATTTCGGCTTTGTCTAATGGCTAAGGACACCCTGTATAATATATAAGTATTTATGTGAGAGCATTTCCATTTGCGTAAGGAGTGTAAGGACAAGGACTCTATTTATCAGATCGTAATTGGCAAAAAATATTTCAAGTTAATACAAAATTGAACAACAATTTATAAAATATCAAGTTGGAACATTATTAGTAAATTTCTAAACCCCTTCTTTTTACTGAAAAAACAAGTCAATATAATGCAGCGTGTGGTACCTGAAAATTCTGACTCCGGGGTGGTAAGTCAAAACTTCAGAAGCGCTGGCTAAGTAGATACGAATTACATTGCTTTTAGAAAAATATCAAAAAAATATGGTTGCCTGTAAAGTCGGTTTACGGACGATAATTTTGCGTGATAACGTAACGCTACCATGGAGGTCTGTCCACAACGTTACCATGGAGATCTGTCCACAACGTGACACTTTTTCGTGCATGCTACCGGTGTTCATCGATTTATAAGACGTTATCACGTCAAAAATAACTACGCTTTATAATTTTTATATATAAGGAAAAATTTGCAGTACATCGCTCGCAGCCGTTCTTGCTTGATAAAAAAATAATGACGGTTTGCTAGTTGAGATAAATTAAAAAAAAAACTTTCAATATTATTTCACATCACTGAAACGCCGTACATCTCGTTTGAATTTGTAACACTTTGTAGTTGTCTCAAAAATACACGCTGCATATTTCGATGAGCTAGAAATGGGTCAAAAACAATCAAAAACATCATAGAAGGGAAAGTTGAAGCAAAGAGGAAGGAGGGAAGACCAAGGAGAGCGTACATGCATCAAATAAAGGAAAAACTGGCTGTCAAAGAGAAGGCAGAGGACCGCGAAACATGGAAATTGCTCCACCGACAAGAGACTTACTCTTAAGTATATGATGATGAGAAATGGGTCAAAGGTCAGAACGGGGAATCAAATTAAACACTAGGTACTAATTAATTACTTTGAGTATTCTCAGTGAGGTTTAATCTGATGAAAGGCAGAATGTTATGCTAATTAGAATAACTAACAAACTAATCTTGATTATGGTTTTCAGGTAAATAAACTAAAGTCTAATCAGATTACCTAACATTATGATAAAATAACTTTGGAATGATGGATGGACGGGTGGACCTAAAATAAAAAAAACTAAAAATTAAAATATACTGAACATTAAAATTTTATTCATTTACATACAAGATATATACAGTGGTACTACGTAAACGAAATTAATAACTAGCTTAAATCTAATATAGGCCCTTGAGGCATTGTACCAAGGATGCTAGTGGCATTTCCCCGCTGTATCGCAATGCTGATACGTTGTGCGAGAAAGCCGCCAGCTCTTCGGTCACCAGTTACGTCAACCAGACGCTTCGCGATTTCTGCAAACAACTTATGCGCGCTGGGACCCCATGGACCTAGAGTTTCAACTCCAAATGGAATGAAATGATACTCTCTACCGAGGCTCTTATATACTTAATACAGATCGTGTATATTATTATCGTATATATTAGGCCAAGCGCGCGATTTTTTGCCGTGCGATAATTATGTCGCAGAAATGCAATGTACATATATCTTTATATGCCAGTGCCAAAGTATGTAGGTGTAATACCTACGCGATAGCGATTCTAAAATCGTGTCGCAAAAATTAAAATCATAGTGCGCGCTTGGCTTTAGATGCTAAAATAGTTATTTGTTATACAAGGGTGCAAAGTTGTATTTTACCCGCGAGTGTTTCATTACACGAGAAGGAAAATACATTTGCACCCGTGTGTAACACAAAACTTTTCCCCTCACTATAGCGAGGAAAGTGCAACATCCACAGGCGTTAGATCATCTTCATCACTGGAATCACTAATTTTTTTACGATATTATTTATAACAGAAAACACTAGAAATTCTGATTTTTACGTGAGTCGGTGAAAAGAACAGTAAAAATTTTGTTGACAATGTTGACATTTCTTTTCTGACGTATGAAATGTCAACGATGCGTTTTGAAATTGCATCGACTCAACTTGTGCGTTCAGAATTATATTTAACATCATTATAAAAAATCTAACGTTTCTTATGGAATTTTAAGGTTTATGACTTAAAATTATTAATTAAAGCTAAATTTGGTATTTTTTATTAGATTCTCAAACCATTTACTTAATGATAATTAATATCGAACGAACCATTATTATGAGCGTTTTACGTTTTGTTATCTGTCAAGCTACTTAAACATGCTCCATCCAAGGTCAAATTACTTTCTCCACTAGTGGATAAAATGCGTTTTTCCCCGCTTGTTTTAAAGGATAAAAGACGGCTTTCCGAGTTAGTGAGGGGAAAAATACATTTAATTAGGAGGAGGCACACGAACAGACGAATTGCCTGATGAGTTGATCAGTCTGTTATCTGTAGTGGGTGAAACTGGGCCTAGTATATACATTTTTGTCTCCGCGACGTAACGCTTATTCGAATAAAACAATCATACTTAGTGATGTAATAGAACTGACAAATTTGGGACACATATTAGAATAGAATAGAATAGAATAGAATAGAATAGAATAGAATAGAAATAATTTATTCGTTAGCACACACAAATAGAAAGTTATACAGAACAGAGAAACATAAATAGAAAAAGTGCCACGAAATGGTCTCACCTCAGTATGTTGCTGGCGACTTCCAGAAGGGATATTTATTTTATTTATTTATTTTATTTTATTTATTAGGAAAACTTACAGCTGAATTAACACGTTAGGTAATAACATAGAAGCAGTGAGCCAATTACAAGTTTCCACAGATAGATTGTAAGTCATGTCCCTTCAAGACTAAAAATTTTGTGTTCTTTGAGACGTTATCTACAAAGAAAAAAAACGGCCGAATGCGAGTCGGACTCGCGCACGAAGTTTTCAGTTCAGTTCAGTTTATTTATTGGTAAAAAGAATTTTACAGGTTGTTCCGTACCATTACGCAAAAAAGGCAGAAAAATCACGTTTGTTGTATGGGAGCCCCAATTAAATATTCTACTTTGTTTTTAGTATTTGTTGTTATAGCGGCAACAGAAATTCATCATATGTGAAAATTCACAATCATCTATCACGGTTCATGAAATACAGCCTGGTGACAGACAGACGGACAGACGGAGAGTGGAGTCTTAGGGGGCCCTATTTGCCCTTTGGGTACGGAACCCTAATAAAGAAAAAGGTAACAGTAATAGAATCACGTCATGATATTTCGTTTTTCTTTATCAAAAAATTTGAAACTGTTTATTAAAGTTCCATTCTAACTTAATTAAGCAGTGAATATTTACATACAACAAAGACTGAAAAACAAGTATCACAAAAGACGTATAAACAGGATCCTCGTAAACCCGAGCTTTCGGCAGCGTTTAAAAATTTAAATAACTGTGCTTCGACAAACAAATTAACCCGAAACAGAGACTAGTGCAAAAGAAATACAGCCAATCTGCGTACAAAGTCAAGGCAACTGTCCGACGTCGACGAAAACAGACACGCAATCGACTATTTTCTCAGGTGAAAACATAATCATCATTGTGCGAATAAAAGATCTTCTGTCTAGTAGAGTCCCGGCCTTTTCCTGGGGTCCGAACAGCGATTTAATTCCAATTCTTGGTTAGAATACTATTTAGTATGAAAGCGACAGCAAGTAGGTTAAAGAGACGTTACGCGTATAATTGTTGATTGATGAACTTTTTCTGAGAAATAACACAAGAGAGGACCTTTACTCAGCAGTGCGATGTAATTTAGGCTATGAATAAAATACCTGTTGGAGTGTTGGCATTATTCACTAAATGTATTTGATAAGTGTATGGAGATAGGAGATACCTACACGTGCCGTCTGAAAATTTTCAAAATTGGGAAACTTCGGATACTTGTTATATTTTTTATAAAAATTTAAATTATCTATCTCCAGAATGAGAGTTTCCTTTGTTTCCTGTGATTTTGCTATAATTTCCGAGAACTATTACATATTTTTGGAAAATTTCCGCGCTGCACATTAGTGATATTGACAGTCTTTAAGCTTACTCGTCTCTGCCCAGGCTATTGTTAGCATATTTAAGCCGAGTGCTTGTTTCCATCGGACCCGTGAAAGGGTCTTTACGGAGACCTTTATTTAGGCCTATTGTTGGTTGTAAACCTTCTGTTTGGAACTTTAATAGGGGTAGGATAAACATTGAGACTGTATAGGAGGTGTAGGTTGGTATTTATGTATTTTGAGTAGTAAAATATTATAGCATTAAAATTATAACACAGACGAAATTTCAAATAACTAAGTTTTTAAGCAAAATAACATAAAAGATCAACAGTTTAAACTGAAATATATAACTTAGAACATAAAGTAGGGAATTTGCAACATTTTACAAAGCGGGATTTAAATGACATTCCCAACTTGGCACACAGAGCTTACGATGTGAAACGGAGCTGAATGTGCTTTCAGTATTCTAAGTTAGCTTAGAAGCTTTACTTGAAATGTTTAACACGATATCTCATAACGGCTATGAGGTGTGGAATTTGTGCCTTTTGAGATTTAAATAGGAGTTATAGCCGGCTATAACCTCGTTTTAACCCCGGATTAGGCACATATTTTTATCACCTAAAGATTTATAACAATGCTACAGTAGGGTTAGCGGATAAAAAAAGAGACATAAGAGCGGTATAGTGGAGCTACAATAGTGGTAATTAATTCTTTAGAAGCTAGATTGGTTGCATGTAGGTGACTACAAACTGAGTTGTAGGGTAGCTCTGGAAAAACGATACTTTCGGCTATATCTCCTGCGGTAATTGGATGGTTTCATAGCTACTTATTTGATCGTCGGCAGCGTATTAAGGAGGATGATGTCCTTTTTTCCTGGTGCAACACGTTGGCCGGCGTTCCGCAAGGCGGCGTGTTGTCTCCTTTGTTATTTTCCATTTTCATTAACTCTATCACTTTTAAACTTTCTTCTCACTATCACCTTTATGCCGACGATCTTCAGATCTGACTTGCAGGGTGTTATTGGAGATCTCCCATCATAACTCATAAGGTAAATTGCGACTTAGAGAACATCTCTAAGTCGGTTATTTGCTGGGACGTCAGTCTTTCCGTGACCACAGCTGGTGCAACTCAGCTGAAACGTCGGAATTTAATACAAAAAAAATAATATTAAATCGCGGTAAACCCATTTGTAATTAAATCTATGTTTGTTTATTCATACTTATTTAAAATTTTTAGTATTGTTAGCTTGTGTTTTCTTAAACGTAACCCATTGTATGAACTGAATATATTATAATGAATATACGACATATTCATACAATCGAGATGCACTACTAATATCAAATCATATTCGTATTTTTTAAATTACAATGCACCTTGGTCGAATGAAATTATTGCAGCGCCACTCTATCAGCGAGAGAGGGAAAAAACTGTAATTGGTTTTTAGAATTTGTAAGTTCCCTTGGAAAGTTGGAATGATGTTTTCATTCATGGGTGCACTGACAAAAACTCAGGTGAAAGTATGTTTTAAATATGACAATGTTAGAAAGACTGGCATTGGGTGTAACTTGGGGTAACTTTTTCACTGTACATTCAAATTTATGGTTTAAAAAAAAAAATGTTGAAAAATTCAGAGCGGTTGAAACGCTCATAATTTTTGGCGCGAATTCGATAGTGATGACGTCACACGTTGGACGGTCCAACTGACGTTTGCTACTAATGACACATGTGAACTAATCTGTCGAACGCGTGACGTCACGTGACGTTTCGCTCACTAGCTTTTCGCGGGCAAATTATTGTACTTTTTATTTAATATTTTTAAATGATAATTTAATAATGGAAATGCATTTGTAAAATGATATAACGGTAACAAACATCCGAATAAAAAATATTTAGTTCAAATAAAACTTAATTGCATGAGGCTAATTGTTCGCTCAACAGAAAATAGCAGTATATCTTCAGAAAGCCTGTAATATATCGTGAAGGAACAGTGCAAAAGAACATTATACCATCAGGAGGGAGTAATATATCGTGGATGTGCAACTGCACTCAGTAACGTACGGTAATGGTCGACTGGAGATACACGGTAGTCGGAGCGTGAATTATTAGGAATGTATAGTCAGGTACTTACTATCCTTATACTAGTCTTTTCCCGCGACTTCGTCTGCGTATAAGTTGTCAAACTGTCCACGGCCTTGTAATAACTTTGCGGCTTTTAATAATTATAATAAATAAAAATACATATTACATAATTATAGGTACATAATTATGTATAAATTTATAAATATAGGTACCTAGCTTAATAATAACAATGTTTTGTTACCTGTCCGCTTACTTAAAAGTAATGATAGAGAATGCCTCGAGGCATTAAGTCCGCCATTTGTACCACCATGTATTGCGCAACAAAAAATTATGACTAAACTATTTTGTTATATTTTATCCCCATTGAATAATTTACTAGCAGTCACTTAATTCAGTCTTACTTTTATTAAAAACACTGTATCCGCAAGTCAAGAACTAACAATGTTCCCAAATTATTCGAGCTCTATTCGTTGTTACATTTCCGTATTGCATGATGGTGCTCTCGGGACACATCTACAGATTTAATAATAATTATGCACTAGGTCTAGTAAAGTGTACCTAAAATACATATCTACGAGTATACGAGTAAAAATAAAATAAAACAAGTTTGGGAACAAATCAAATTATTTTATTAAATATTTTGATTTGTGTTTTTTTTTTAAGTAGTCACACTACTATATATAAATTAAAAACTGTAATAGATGTCATATGTTAAAGAAAAAGTGACCGCCACTGTGACGGGGTGGCCTAGGGGTTCATGGCGTAGCCGCGATAGCTAAAGACGCCGGTTCGAATCCGGCCTTCACCACTGGAGGGCTTCGTCACTTTTTCTTTAATATATGACATCTATTACAGTTTTTAAAAATAAAATAAATCAAGTATGGTTCAGTACATTGTTACTTCCTATTAGGTACATGGGAGATAAAATGTCACAAAAAAAAAAAGAATCTATAAAATCCTCTGCTGTCGAGTGGGCATCGGTAGCTCAGCTGGTTAGAGCCGGAAGTTTCTCATTCAATATTAGGCAGCAGCCGGGCTAGCACATGATTGGCGCGACAGTATCTCGCGGCGAGATAGACTATCCGTCCCTCTTTTGTTAACGTAGATAGAGAGATAGAAGCATACATTTTAGGTCTGTGCATTTCACTTCCTTTTAATTCACTCTATTTTTCCTTCTGTCACTTTATGTGCTACATGCAATTGTTTGGCTCTTAAGCCCTTTTAGAACTGAGCACAACTGCCACTCACATCCATTGTGCTAAAGTATGTGTAGACAGTGACGAATCACTCTTAACTCTTAATATAATAAAGGCTTAAGCGACTTAAGAACGTGAAACAATAGGTACATTTGAAAACTGGATCATGTTTGAGTAAATGTGCATGAACATTTAAATCTGAGGGATTTGGGAGAAAAACATTTAGTATAGAATAAAATAGAAATCATTTATTCAGACAACACATCAATATAACACATATATATCAAATACAAGACAAAGATAAACAAAACAGTAGAAATAGAGATGTGAAGCCGTAATGGTCTCCACTCAGCAATACAGTATTTACAAAAATAGTACCTAAAAATAGTCTACACTACTAGCCAAGGTGCTAGTAAATATGTAAGCTTCAGATCATATCTTTGTTGACCTCGGCTTCGCTTCGGCCGATAAATACATGTGATCTGAGCCGTACCCAAAGGGTAAAAACGGGACCCTATTACTAAGACTCCGCTGTCCGTCTGTCCGTCTGTCTGGTCTGTCTGTCACTAGGCTGTATCTCATGAACCGTGATAGCTAGACAGTTGAAATTTTCACAGATGGTGTATTTCTGTTGCCGCTATAACAACAAATACTAAAAAGCACGGGACCCTCGGTGCGCGAGTCCGACTCGCACTTGGCCGGTTTTTTTATTATACTGCCGTAGGTTAGGTTAGGTTAACTTGTATGGGAACTGCACGCCGACGTTGCAGTCGGTGTGCAGTCGGGTTGCAGTCCGTCTGTACCGACCCTTACATATATTTACTATTACCAAAGATAGATATAACTCCGTAATAGATGGATACAGTCTAAGGAAAAAACGTGCCACGAAAATCACGAAAATTTGATTCTCGATCAGATGGCGCCACTAGTTTTGGCCTACACTCGTATAAAGGGCGTTGACTGTTTCGTTTGTTATTTATAATTTTAACGCATACCAGTGAAAGAACATGGGTCAAAATCATATAAAAATAATTAATGCAAATAAAAAAATCATTTATCCATATTTAAATACATTTTATCGTATTTTTATAAATTTTTATTTTTAGTTTTAAAGTGTGTCGACAGATGGCAGTGAATTTACTGGGGTTACAAAATTTACAATGACAGTAACGCTCTAGTATAAGTTACTCTATGCTATTACGATTTTAAACTGTTACACAAAGTTCGACCGGTATAAAATCAAATCGAAAATCTTACAATCTTAATCCTAATCTTTCTGATAAAGGAGCAAGCGAGACATAGACTGTGAGACCTTTGTGTTGGATGATGTTGGGCATTCTGAGTATAATATGTTTTGAAAAGATGTGTCCCGCCGAGTTTGTTGCCGGTCCCATATTGGGATACCCTCCTACAATTTAGGAGGGAATTAAATCTTCTCGGGTCCGAGGTGTAGGGTTGGAGCCGGCGTAGCTTTATCGCCTATATATACAGGGTGGCTAAAAAATAAGTGCATTACCGTTGCCAGGAAGGTTTTGGGATTATACTGAGCAACTTTTACTATGGGACCATCCACGAAATCGCGAAATTTTTTTTTACCCTACCATAGAAAATGGACCAGCCAAAATATATGAAACAGCCAAATTTTTTTTCGCGATTTCAGGGTTGGTCCCATAGTAAAAGTTGCTCAGTATAATCCCAAAACCTCGCTGGCAACGGGAATGCACTTATTTTTTAGCAACCGTGTATATCTTTACTTGAAAATAGTTGTATTGTATAACTAGCCTTATGAACTTATTTTGCGTGTACAACCAACCTTAAAGTTTATAGTTTATGGTTCATTATTTTTAGTATGTGTGCATTTTTGCACTTTGTAGTTTTTCCTTAGTCACCCGTTGACCACGAACGCTGTAAAGGGTTCGAAACATCGGAATGTATTATGAATTCAATATACGCGATATAATCCGTTTTCATAGTTTTATTTTATGAGTAACTATCGCGGTAACCGAAGACAATATTACGAAATTCTTACTAATTATCCCCGCCCCCTCGCACAGTAAATGCATTAACTGCAAGACAATGTTCAATACATTACGGTCTCATATTATTATAAGGCACCGGCAACCTTGGAGGCATGTAATTGGTTAACAACAATTCGCTCATTACAGTAACCAACGACGGCCATTATCGTATTAAACATTAACATTGTCATTACATGCGCAGTATAAATACGCAGTATATTCACTACAAACAAATTATTGTAGGTAAAAAAAAGTTATATACTTTTATTACTGACTGTACTTATTCTCTATAAACTGAAATAGATATCATACACTAAAGGAAAAGTGACCAAGTCCACCAAGCACCATCTCTCTCGCTATACTGTAACTAATCCAGTAAAGGATTCGTATAGGAGGTGTAAGCACGTATGTACTGCTCGCCCAGTTGGTCAAAGGCGCCTAGCCTTTCAAAGATAGCATACACCAGAGAATTTGGGACGAGCACCGCCGTGGCCGGATGGTCTAGTGGTCAGGAGGTTAGTCGCGTAAGCTGAAGACGCGGGTTCGATTCCCGCCTTGGCCACCGGTAGACTTGGTCACTTTTTCTTTAAAATAACTTACTTTTTCTCTAAAATAATTAACTATTTGATCTGTTCCCTAGTCGTGTAGTTATTCTTATTTGCAAGTACCTTTCAAGACCTTCCTTATGAATCGAAACTCGGTGTGTTTGTTTTTACATTGAGTTCCGTTTGCTACCTCTCATCTGCATCATCAGCTCAGTTCCATGTTAGCATAATATTGCTTTGTTATCGGAATCAAGAACAGTCCATTTCAGGAGAATCAGATACCAGGAAGTGGTTCATAATTATTTATGTTATAAGATTTGACCGAAGCAAATAAATAAATAAAACAACGAAAAATCTCAGTACCGCTTCGAATATCAAGAGCGATAGAGAGGCAGATAACGAAATTTCGATTTCGATGTTCGCTGCAGGCCCTCAGTTCTCGATGCCATTGTAACGTTATGCCACCACCACTTTGAATATGAGAGACATTTGAACAGTGACAGCATCGCGACTGCATCAATACTGTATCGCGGCTGCGTCGCTACTGAATTCCTGCAAAAAGTGTGTCTCCTATAATCTCCCGATATTATCTTGAAGTGAATTAACTGCTCGTTTACGATGCCTGAACTGAACATAAGATATACCTCATACATTGCAGATTAGGCTAATTATTTAACATTTGCAAAGTCAAAGGTAATACCGAACCGAACATGTTACAAATTTTCACGACCGTAGCCTCAAAAATCTGTCACCGCTATGGACTTTTGAGTCCACGTTCGTGACATATAGACACGTGGTCGTTACATTCTTAATTCGTTTGATTAATTTAGAAGCATACGCACTCTTTAGAAATGGATTTTTAGTAGCTATAGATCATTTTGCTACTATTTCCCGAATGCCAAAACAGAAAAATGATTTTCGCGTGTATGTATGATGTTGTGTTTTCAATTTTTTGTCACGCCCTACAGCCTTAATAGTTTGACGGATTTCAACGTATGAGCTGTCATTATGTTTTTAGTAGTCATGGGAGTATATTAGGCTATTTTAAAATCAAAATAGTGGAGTTGGCCGCCAAAATTCTGAAATGTCACGACTGAGGGACACTTTGTCAAGTTTGTCACAACCGTGTTTATGTATTCATTTTATTTACCTTTTCTGAGGGTATTAAGCTTGAACATATGCATCAAAATATTGCTTTTTATATGTACGTTTGATATATGTAACAACATGTAAAAAATAAAAACGAAAAAATGAAAAAAAAATCTGGACATAATGTAAGAATCACCTACTTATATTGACAGATAATCTAAACTCAAATGGGGCCTATGTATTAAGTTTAACAGGAGGTCGTGAGGAGAGTAATAAATAAATAAATCAATCAATCAATAATAATTTATTTTCGAACAAAAGTCCATAAAAAAATATGCACAAAATGATAAAACAGACAGTTTCCGAGGCGCAGGTTGAAAATTTAAAAATACCTCTTTAGAACCTGAAATTCCATAATTTTATACATATTTCTAAAGTTTTTAACGGAAAATATTCAACGTTTCCTTGAGCGTCGAACTCCAAGCTCTGGATTAACATTGTAATGAGCTTCTGAAGCTTTTCCTCTGCTGCATTTTATTTTCTGTTCGCAGTGTTTTTTAGTTTTTCTAAGAAACTACTTTTCATATATATTTTTACCAGACCAGCTCGTAAAGGCTCTCTTTGTACTTCATTAACTGACTAGCTTTTGCCCGCGACTTCGTCTGCGTGGACTTAGTAACAGCAGCTAAAGTAAGTACAGCGCCTGGATAAATTCTCATAGCAATCATTCAATTTGAGCATATTATGCACACAAATTAGCAGGCACTTCATTAATTATCTCAATTCCACCCCGCTTTTTACTTTCTTAAGGGATGATTTTCGGGATAAAAACTATCCTATGTCCTTCTCAGTGACTCAACCTATCTCTATGCCAAATTTCATCTAAATCGATTCAGCGGTTTAAGCGTGAAGAGGGAACACACAGACAGAAAGACAGACAGACAGACTTTCGCATTTATAATATTAGTATGGATAAGAAAGTTGCGTTTTATCCACATGTGACACAGTTGTTTGGTCATGTTGGTTGATAGAATTGATTTTCAAGTGATGACTTTGAATGATTACATATAAATTGTATAAATGTATAAATTAGACCCACTTCCCGGTTTCCGATGAAGCTGAAAGTTTGTATAAGTAAAAATGTAAGTCGGGTGAGAATGCATATTATGGTACAGTCGCCATCAGATATATCGGAGCGCCCAAGGTGCTCACAAATATCTGAACACGCCTCTATTGTCAAGGCGTTAGAGTGCGTGTTCAGATATTTTGAGCACCTCGGGCGCCCTGATATATCTGATGGCGACTGTACCATCGAGCTGATCCGATGATTGATTCTTGAATGTTTTTCTTTTTTTTTTCTTGTATACTTGTTTTTTTTAATTTTTGTTTGTGCTCTTCATGAGTATTTCTTTTTGGTTTGGTTAATATGTTTGTATATAATTAGGTATTCTTTGTGTGTATCTTTGTAATGTTTTAATATGTATCTTTGTGTGTTATCTGTCGTGGCATCACCGAATGGGCCCTACGGAAGACCAGCGCTGGCTTTATAGCTAGCATTATGCTGAGTTGGGTCCATTTCGTGATGCACACTTGATGATCTCTTCTTTTCTTGCTTGTTGTCTGTACATGTTCGTACTTTTGTTGTGATCGTCACGAATAAATGTCTTTTATATTTTTTTATGATGGAAACAGGAGGTGGCCATAGGAACTCTGTGATAAAACAACGCAACCTAATTGTGTTTGGGATTTTTAGAATTGTCTCGGTATTACTTGCCTGTGGAAAGAAAAGTACAGTCAGCGATAAAATCTTGTACCAGAAATTAAATTTTTGCCAAAATTTTATTTTAAATCTGAATCCTCCTGCATAAAGGCTAATAACTAATGCTGTTCTAAATAGTGTTTAGAAAGTCCCCACTAAATAAGAACCAAGGTTTATGATCATAATTATCTTTTAACCAATTCGAGCAAATTTGTGACGTTTTCAACCAAAAGGTACCACATTGTCGCTTTTTGATAAGGTTGATTTCTAATTGAAGCTATATGGAAATAGCGCCTTACTGACAAGCGACAATAAGTACCCTTTTGGTTGAAAATGGCACATTTGCTTAAATTACGCATAGGTAAACTTATAAGTAGGTTTTACAGGTCGACATGATAAGCTTTATCGCTTGTTTTATAATTGCGTGTCGATATAAAGTGGATGAAATGTAAATCGATAATCGATTTGAGGTCAATTGCAACCCGTGTGCTGTTGAAGTAGCAACAAGTTCTAAACATCTACATTATATAAGTGCTGTAATTGTTCTATAGTCTTATGTAACGTATGTATGTTTGTAAGCATGTTTAATACTTAGGTACTTTATTAGTTGTGTATCCAATTGTTACTTCTGTGTATCTTCCTATTTATAGGCAGTGCCGAACAAGCCCTGTTTCTACTTGTTATCAATATCAGTATGTTGTAATTAATGGAACTATAGGTCTTATTGTATATCTGCAAGTTTAAACTTATCTGTATGTGACTGTTTGTTTCCTAAATAAATAAAAAAATAAATAATGCAGGGCTAAGATGGTCGGTTTTTTTTATCATCTGTCATCATGCCTGTCACGTTTTAACAAGTATGTAAGTGCGAAAGTGACGCATGACATGACAGGTGATAAAAATGCGACCATGATACTGCCGTTAAACGTTTAATCATAGAGTAACTTATACTAGAGCGGTACTGTCATAGTAAATTTTGTAACCCCAGTAAATTCACTGCCATCTGTCGACACACTTTAAAACTAAAAATAAATATTTATAAAAATACGATAAAATGTATTTAAATATGGATAAATGATTTTTTTATTTGCATTAATTATTTTTATATGATTTTGACCCATGTTCTTTCACTGGTATGCGTTAAAATTATAAATAACAAACGAAACAGTCAACGCCCTCTATACGAGTGTAGGCCAAAACTAGTGGCGCCATCTGATCGAGAATCAAATTTTCGTGATTTTCGAGGCACGTTTTTTCCTTAGACTGTATCCATCTATTACGGAGTTATATCTATCTTTGGTTTAATTAAATTAAATACTGAAATAACAAGCGTCTATAGGCTACGGTATCCGCTTAAAAATACTGACTATTTATTTTTTGTTGGCGTAGCAAAGGCAATAGGTATTTAATATACAAGGCGCGGAAACAGGCATGACGTCATAACAGTTCAGCATGTTGAGAAACTATGCAAAAACACGACAATCCGTCCGTTGGTTGGTGGTTGGTTGTTATTACACGAAAATAAATCAGCAAATGCTCTTCTGTATTTGTCAACCAGCAAAAAGAATTTTAAAAGCTAGCTTAGAATATTATTTGGTATATCAAAAACTAGGTACCTAGATTTAAAACATATATACAGGCTGAAATTTGTGGTGGTGTGATGGCCTATAAAAAGTGACTACGTAGAGTATGCGTAGTCACTTTATAGGTTATACTGAACAACTTTTATTATGAAACCAATGCCGAAAAAAAATTTGGCTGTTTCATACATTCCGGCTGATGTGATGCCGCTGATTTCTATGGGATAGCCAAACTTGTTTTCGCGATTTCGGCATTGGTTTCATGGTAAAAGTTGTGCAGTATGATCTATAAAGTCACTACGCAAAGTATGGCTGGTGGTTAAAATTTCATCCTGTATATTCTAAATTCTGATAAAAAAGATGTTCAGAACGTATTGAACATCAGAATTTTTTCCATCACACTTAGTTGGTAAATATATAAAAAAATACAATTAAATAAAATGGCCGAAATAATGAAAAAAAAAATGAAAAAAATAAATATAGAAATAGACATGTTCTTCACGTTCACGTCCAGCGACGGCAGATGAAAAACAGCGTGGAAATTCCGCGCAAACAAAGGAAAATGCAATTATGTGTCGAGCCTAAACCCATTACTGACAGTTGATTGATATTTAATTTTCATCGCGCGTAAGAAGAAGTATGAAATCATATTTATTTGCATGCTTGATTTGATGGAATGAGCACAATGATAAATTGCTTTTGGAGCAAAACAAGTGCGTCTTAATGCTCTGTAGTTAGTTTATTTGTCTTGTAACTTGTTTGTTTGTTTTACTTTGTTCCTGTGTTAAAATTCTAAACCTTAGAATTTTAATGTAAGCTCATAATAAGGTATGTGACTAAATTTAAAATAAATTATTTCACACCATGCATGAAATAAAGCAGCAGATAATTATTAGAAAAACATAGATAGCAGTTATTTTTAAATACTAGTTCTATTTAAGGCGGTTCCCTGAGCCAGAAGGCAAAAAATCTCCTTATATGATCACGTTTTTCTAAGAGGCGTTGATATTCGTAGACGTGGAAAAAATATATGTAGTTCTTGACTATATTATCTTTAACAACATAGCTTCCGATACACGAATTATGACACTTCGCTCGATACAATTAATTCCCAAAGTAACCTCTAACTCGGACTTTTAATCCTACTTTACTCGGTTATTTATTATGTGATACTATAAACAAAACAAGAAGAAAAAACAATCTTAACTTAAATAGTAATTTCATAGCTTTGGAATTTCGATATTGTAACATTTTTAAAATAAATAAAAATCGACAAAATTCGATCAAAATTGACACTTGGCGCGGATGATCTTTCCCGTTCTTTCTTGCGAAATGTGACAGTGACAGCGGCAAACCGATGGAACGGCCTTAATAAATCGGATAGAAATATAAAATAAAAAGTAAGTGAGTTGACCGTGACCTCATTGTGTAGGTAATGTTTCATATAAATTATTAAATTCCATATTAGCAAATCGTTTTGACAGTTCTTATTATTAGCAAGTTGTGTTTACTTCCACATAATAGTGAGCACTCCGTTATGATTTCTGTCTATTATTTAAGTCTATTTTTGTATTACACCTGTCGGCAAACCTTAATAAACAGTCCAGCTGTCTTCGATAAATCGGAGAAATTTATGCTTATTAAAAAAGTCCTCCACAAAGTCTCTTCCTTTTTGAAGTTAGTTACGAATAAATTTGTCTTTATAAGAAGATATTCTATAGATACAAAATTAACCTTATTCAGAACAAAGTGACGTCTCATCCCACGGAATACACAAATTGTCTTGGCAACACGACAATGTACTTAAAAGTTGAGTCGAGTGAGTTCGCTAACTATTGGGCTCACGAGTATCTAGTTAAGTTACGAGTCAAACTTGATAACTTATTACGCGTGTGCAAGCATTATTCATTCTCTCAATTTTGAAATTCATTGTCTGTGTCATGGCATGGCAACACCAAACTTCGCACTGCGCAGCCGCGAAAAGAACAAGCGTTCAAATGGACCAATCAAGTTAGTTTTGATTGTCGGTTGTAAAAATGTCGGAATGTAAAAGTTTTCTCAGTGCATCAAACTAAGATTTATATTAAAAATATTGTGAAAAGTGAACTCATATTTACCTAAAAGAATTTGTAATATAACTATAAGTGTGTGTGCATAAAGATATACGCTGGGCCCGGTCGAAACATTTAAATCTGTGCATGAACAATCTAGCGCACATCGCCGTCGTCGCATGTCATCAAAGAGGTATGTGGATTCATTTTTGGTGGTTTGTGTAATGCTAGTACAGTTAAAGGTTATCCTATGGTTTACAGTTAGCAATTATAATATCGAAGGCAAAAATACACAACATAATTTGGTCCATCGAACCGGGTCATTGACCTTTAATTCGCGGTGCGGTCAATGTAAATAAATACGTGTGTTTATTTTGTGTGTTTTCAAAATGGCGAAGAACAAAACAAATTATATTCGGTTTAATATAGAATGCGACTGGTTGCAATCATCTTTTGAGATGATAAAATCCGAGATTAGTTCTAGTATTTTAGCGGCGAGATTACGAAAGTTGGAATCTCATTTCGATAAATTGACTGTGGCGTATGAGGGTTTACTTGAAAGTCTCGAGGTGGAAACCGATGGTGAAAAGATCAAAGAATATAAGGTTTGCTATAAAAATGCTGAGATGCACTATAATAATTTAGATGCGTTGTCCTTGGAAAAAATGAACTTGGAGGTCGCAGCGGCCGTGCCTTCAGCACAACGGCCACGCCTCCCACAAATCCATCTTCAGCAATTTGATGGCGATATATTTGCTTGGTCCGGGTTTATGAGTCTCTACACCTCGTTGGTCAAGTCAAGGACAGATATTTCAAAAACTGAAAAAATTGCATTATTTACGCCTATTATTTGGCGGGGTGGCCTAGGGGTTCATGGCGTTAGCCGCGATAGCTAAAGACGCCGGTTCGAATCCGGCCTTCACCACTGGAGGGCTTCGTCACTTTTTCTTTAATATATGACATCTATTACAGTTTTTTGCATTATTTAGTTTCAAACTTATGCAATGAACCGAAGTCATTAGTTCAACATTTGCCTATGACAGATGCTTCGCTAGATGTAGCGCTGGAAATTTTGAAGTCGCGGTATGACAATAAACGGTTGCTCGCGGATAGTCATATTTCGCGTATTTTGAATCTAATGCCTATTAAAAAACAAAGCGCATTACGGGCGCAAATATTGAATCCTTTACTTGAGTCGACACGGGCCCTTAAATCTTTGGGTTTCCCGACAGAGCACTGGAGCTTCATATTACTCCATATAAGTCTTACGAAATTATCTATTGATATTAAATCTCGGTTTGAACAAGTTTATGGAGGCGTGAAGAAGATTCCTGCATTCGAAAACTTGGTTGAATTTCTACAAAATGAATGTCAACTTATTGACACTGCTAATACGTCAGAAATAATCGCACATAAAACGGGAAAAAGCGTAAATATAATTGAACAACGCGTAAACTATGATAATTCGATTCCTAGTTTGCGGTGCGCTTTTTGTTCTGTGTCGGGACACGTTATAACAGATTGTTATAAGTTTAAAAATAGTACGCCCAGTGATCGCAAAAATTGGGTACGAAATAATAATCGCTGTTTTCGTTGTTTTGGAAACCATTCGGCGGCAACGTGTAGTCAATACATTCCTTGTGCACGATGCGGGAATATTGGACATAATTATTTAATTTGTGTGATGGAAATGAGCACACGTGACCCGGTTGAACAATATAATCGGCGTGTTCGAAATGAGCGAACTACAAATGCGGCTATACTAAGTTCTAGCACCACCGCCGCCGCCGCCGCGGACTGCATGCGTACTTGTACTTGTACATCCGAGCGCTCTGATGCGCCAGTGACATCTATTGACAACACGGAATAGCAATTAATCACGAGTAATGTTTCTTCGAAGCCCGCTTTGCTTGAAGATGTAATTTTACCAACTGTTATCGTTAGTGTATTATCAAAAAATGCAGAATTTATTAAGACTCGAGCTCTTTTAGATTTAGGTTCTCAAACTACAGTAGTGCGGAGAGATTTTGTTGAAACTTTGGGGCTAAAGAAACATTACTCTTTTACCTCGCTATCGGGTGTCGGTGACAAAGGTAGTAATAGTAAGCATATAGTGACTCTTACTTTTCGGTCGGAACGTAAAGAAAACGTTATTTTGTCGGTAAATGCGGTGGTTTTACGGTCGCCAACGGCGTATATTGCTTCTCGGCTCGGTTTATCTAATGAATATCTTTCGGATTTCGGTTTTGAACACATGTCTAGGGTGGACATAATATTCGGTTGTGACATACTCGGTGAAATAATTAAAGGAAATAAAATCATTATACGGAAGGGTGGTCCATATGCTATCGATACAATATTTGATTTGGCGGTTTTCGGTCCATTACGTGGTATTAATCGGGAGATACCACGTAGTGTGGAATGTTTTTCGGGTGTTTCCTTGATTGACACGGTCGAGCGGTTTTGGAAAACGGAAGAGCCTCCTAAGGTTTCTATAAAGGATCCTATGGATGTGGATTGTGAGAATTTCTTTACTACTACGGTTACTCGGGGGACTGATGGTAAATATGTTGTTCGTTTACCGTTAATACCTAATCATGCGGAGTTAGGTGACTCAAAACCAAATGCGATTCGTCGGTTTATAGCTTTAGAAAAGCGCATGAAATCGCAGCCGATATTTAAAGAAAAATACAAACAATTTATGGAGGAATATCAAGAACTTGGTCATATGAAACTTTCACACTTTGATGTGGACTCTGGTCATCAATATTTCATTTTGCCTCATCATGGAATTTTTAAGAAATCTGGGGACACTGAAAAGATTCGTGTTGTCTTTGATGGAAGTGCAAAAACAACAACTGGTGTTAGTTTAAATGATTGTTTATATTCAGGGGAAAAATTGCAAAATGACATAACTACAATAATTTTAAATTTTCGGTTGCCCTTGATTGTTTTTACTACTGATGTAAAAATGATGTTTCGAATGACGTGGATTCATCCTGAAGATCGAAGATACCAGCTAATTCTTTGGAGACAGAATGAAACTGAGCCTGTTCAATTTTTTGAACTGGCTACTAATACCTACGGGTTGAAGTCGAGTCCTTTTGTATCGATTAGGTGTCTTCACCAGCTGGCTGCGGACGAAAAGGAGCGGTTTCCGAATGCTGCCAGGCTTCTATTAGCTAACACATACGTAGACGATATCAACGGAGGAGCAGACTCCATTCAGGAAGCTGAAATGCTTATGAAGGAGCTAATCGAGATCATGCGAACTGCGGGCTATGAATTGCGAAAATGGGCATCTAATGAACCTCGCTTATTGGCTGGATTTCCCACGGATCATTGTGAAGTTCCTCGTTGTTTTGACAATGATGATAGTACTGGATTTATCAAGGTCTTAGGTATTCAGTGGAATCCATCAACGGACACGTTTACCTATAGAGTTAATTTACCTGACGAGCAAGCTACGCCTACTAGGCGCAGTATTCTTTCGTCGTTGGCAAAATTATTTGACCCACTCGGATGGATTAGTCCTGTAGTTTTCAGAGTAAAATTATTATTACAGGAGCTAGTAAGTGATGGAGCTAAACGAGTAGACTGGGATTCACCGGCACCTAGCCATATAATCGACAAATGGAATAACATTCTCTCAGACTTACTCAATTTAAAAAAACTAGTTATTCCTCGGTGTTTGAAGTTAAAGAGCGAAGTGTCATACTCTTTGCACGGTTTTTGTGACGGATCGTCTGTCGGTTATGCAGCTGCAGTATACTTGCGATCAGAATCTTGTGACGGAGAAGTTACTGTTCGCCTGGTTATTGCAAAAACAAGAATTTCTCCACTTAAAACCAAATTGACGATACCACAGACGGAATTAAGTGCCGCAACTTTGCTGGCTAAATTATTGTCTCACGTATATTTAGCACTATGTGAGCTCTCACTTACAATAACGGAAATTATCGGTTGGTGTGATAGCACGATAACTTTAGCTTGGCTAAGTATTTCACCCCATAAATTGGATGTATTTCAAGGCAACAGAGTTTCCCAGATAAATGAGCTCAATTTACCAGTTTCTTGGTTTTACATTAACAGTGATTTAAATTGTGCGGATGTTGCATCTCGTGGTTGTACAGCCGCCCAATTACTTGAACTTCCTTTGTGGTGGAGTCCAAAATGGTTAAATCAGCCTCGAGAATATTGGCCTAGTCAAACCAAGCCAGATTTTCCTGAGAACTTGCCAGGTTTACGTTCAAAATGTGTGTCTAACAGTCTAGCTTTAGGTGACTTTGATTTAGTCGATCGGTATAGTTCGTTTGAAAAATTAGTCAACGTAACTGCTCTTTTGTTTCGGTTTATGAATAATTGTCGTGGTAATAAAAACATTAACAAAAATGTTTCTGTATCGGAACGTCGTTTCGCCTTGTCTCGTTTGTTCCTGATGATTCAAAAGAAACATTTCTATAATCATATCGAAGATATATGTGCTGGGAAACCTATTCGAGACTCATTACGAAAACTTAACTTATTTGTCGACGGACAAGGTTTGATTCGAGTTGGCGGACGTCTTTGTCATTCAGAACTCCCTTATTCGGCTCGACATCCCATTTTACTTCCGGGAAAAGAAAAACTCACATTTCTTTTAGTGGAACATTATCATAAGGTATATTGTCACGTAGGTGCTGACACTTTAGCTTCAATTCTAAGTCGGAATTATTGGATATTATCAATGCGATTTGTGACTAAAAATGTGACATTTAAATGCATTCCATGCTTTAAAACTGCGCCTCGACACCAACAGCCATTTATGGCAGACCTGCGGATCGGGTTCGATGTTATCGAGTGTTTGAAGGAGTAGGAACGGATTTTGCAGGTCCAATCCTCATGAAGAGCAGTAGTTTAAGAAATGCCCGCATTCAAAAGTGTTATTTGTGCA
Organism: Cydia strobilella; assembly: GCF_947568885.1. Taxonomy (NCBI): domain Eukaryota; kingdom Metazoa; phylum Arthropoda; class Insecta; order Lepidoptera; family Tortricidae; genus Cydia; species Cydia strobilella. The sequence continues at coordinate 14,037,489 of NC_086059.1, read as the reverse complement.
TTTTCGTTTGTTTGTCAACAAAGGCGGTACATTTGGAAATAGTCTCTCAACTATCAGTCGAAGCATTTGTCGCTGCTTTTACTAGGTTTGTTTCTCGAAGGGGGTTACCTTCATTGATTCGCTCTGATTGTGGTACAAATTACGTCGGGACTAACAAACATTTAAAGGAGTTATTCATATACTTAAATAATCACCACGGCGAGTTAGAACGCGATTTAATCAAAAACCAAATTACATGGCTGTTCAACCCTCCCAGTAGCCCAAATATGGGTGGATTGTTTGAAGCTGCTGTTAAATCGGCTAAAACACATATGTATCGTGTACTCGGTGATCAACGGCTTATGTTTGAATGTTTGACGACATTTTTTACTAAGGTCGAAGCGGTGATGAATTCAAGGCCTTTGTGTCCTCTTAGTTCAGATCCAACAGACTTGGAAGTTTTAACTCCTGGTCATTTCATTATCGGTCAACCATTAGTAGCTCTACCGGAATATCCATTTGAACTAACGAACATAGGGCGTTTGTCACAATTTCAACAAGTTCAAAAACTGACACAACATTTTTGGTCTCGTTTTCGCAATGAATATCTTCATACTCTACAACAGCGTCCTAAATGGACTTTACGTACGAAATCTCCGGAAATTAATGATTTTGTTTTAATAAAGGAAGATAACTATCCACCCTTACAGTGGAAACGTGGCCGCATTATTAGATTATTGCCAGGAAAAGACGGAATCAATCGTGTAGCTGAATTAAGGGTTCAAAACGGTTCTTTACTCGGCCTGTTTCAAAACTCTGTGTATTGCCTTTGATGGATAGTTGCTAACCAAGACCTAGCTTGGTTCGGGGGGAGAATATGTGCAAGCATTATTCATTCTCTCAATTTTGAAATTCATTGTCTGTGTCATGGCATGGCAACACCAAACTTCGCACTGCGCAGCCGCGAAAAGAACAAGCGTTCAAATGGACCAATCAAGTTAGTTTTGATTGTCGGTTGTAAAAATGTCGGAATGTAAAAGTTTTCTCAGTGCATCAAACTAAGATTTATATTAAAAATATTGTGAAAAGTGAACTCATATTTACCTAAAAGAATTTGTAATATAACTATAAGTGTGTGTGCATAAAGATATACGCTGGGCCCGGTCGAAACATTTAAATCTGTGCATGAACAATCTAGCGCACATCGCCGTCGTCGCATGTCATCAAAGAGGTATGTGGATTCATTTTTGGTGGTTTGTGTAATGCTAGTACAGTTAAAGGTTATCCTATGGTTTACAGTTAGCAATTATAATATCGAAGGCAAAAATACACAACAACGCGTATGTGTATAGTTGTCACTTTGACAGTTCAATAATTGCTCCGCTTTAGAAATTATAATAGGACTTCCGGTTCGAGCGCCATCTTGATAGTCACGCCTCGTGTTTAATTCCTTTCTATTTTGCTCATTAATATTGTTTAATGTAATATCGATATCTTATTATACAGTAAACTAATATGATAGTGTGCAGTGAATGGGGAATTTATCTTGCAACGCGTTTAACCACCATTTTGGAGTCAACGGCCGGTAGTCCACGTGCAAGAAGCACGCGGACTACCGGTATTTCTATCAGGCATCAGACAAATGTGAACGCAACCATCCATACTAATATTATAAATGCGAAAGTCTGTCTGTCTGTCTGTCTGTGTGTTACCTCTTCACGCTTAAACCGCTGAACCGATTTAGTTGAAATTTGGCATAGAGATGGTTTGAGTCCCGGGGAAGGACATAGGGTAGTTTTTATCCCAGAAATCATCCTTTAAGGGGTTGATAAGGGGGAGGAAGTTTATATGGGGAATTGATAAAAATCAGATTGGGTAAACAATAAGCTACGCAAATTACTAACTCCACGCAGACGAAGTCGCGGGAAAAAGCTAGTATTAAATATATGAAACCGATACCCATCAGAGAGCGAAACTTTGGTGCCGATGATAGACGTATGACGTTAAGTCGCATATAGGATGTTTATTTACAAAAATGATTGGTAATTTACACAAAAATAAGTAAACAGAAATTGGTTGTCATTTCCAACAATCTTGTTTTTAACATGACAAAGACAGTTAGTTATGTTTTTATACGTGGCCAGTACGTATAAAAACTCACAACTCAAGTTTCAATATCAGTAAACTAAAGAGGCTAAGTAATAAGTTGTTATTTGATTAAGTATCTAATCCCGGTGTCCCGGTCTGTAGCGTCACTCAAGGCTAATCTGAAGAAGCTTTGGCTTTCCAATCAGCGTGATCTGGTTAAGTACTAACCTTTATTTTTATTTTCTTACACTTGTGATATTTATATATATTATAATATATATTTAGTATTGTATGTATGTATGCTAGTATGTATTTTATGTATTTCAATCTTTAGTGTTATTTCTTTTTTTAAATATTAATTTGTACATCCTGTAAGTTTGTCTATCTGACCTGGCTATAGTTTTCCACTCATCTACTCGAAGGTTAGCTGGAAGAGATCCCTTATAGGGATAAGTTCGCCTTTGTACTTCCATTACTATAATTTATTTTTGTAAACCTGTGTTGTGTACAATACAGTGATTACTACTACTACTACTAATAGATAACAACACACTGTATTTAGCTTGACGTCATACGTCTGTCATCGGCACCAAAGTTTCGCTCTCTGCATCACAACACAACACGACGCAACACGACGCAACACGACGCAACACGACGCAACACGACGCAACACGACAGACAAATGTGAATGCGGCATAATGTTGACTGCTTACGCTTAGAGCTCCATATTGTTTTCTACGATTTTTTGTCTGGCTGTACCTTTAGCAACCTTACTACTGTGAAGATTCTGCTTATATGGGTTACTCTAATTATTACTTATACAACAATGGAGGTACTTGCAGGTACTCTGACTTGACTGATCCTTCACGATGTGTCCTCTTTGACTGCCTCGATCCAAGTGAACGAGTCTCACGAGCCAGTCCAACTGGCTTTCGTGCCCCACTACCTAGCTACCTACCGTGTTGCCAGGTATTTTACCAACTATCCCGTACAAATCGGGGTAACGCAATGATGTTGCCACATTATAATTATTATTCAACTGCTATCTGTCATGTAAACATAAATAAATCATGACACTACAAGATGCTTCAACTTTCAGAGCACTGTCACCAGGCTAACCTAAACTAATATCACCGTCGTCTATTTGGGTAATTGCCGGCCTGAATATTCATGACTATAGTGGCGCCAGTGTGCGGATCTCTGCTGAACAGACCAACCTGATTCAGATCTATAGGCCAGGAAATGAATGCCCAAAAAAATTATAAAGGGAAATGCTTGGAAAACAATTTTTGACTTCGTAGCTTTGTTTGGACTAGTTAGGAGGTGAACATATCAAAAGTCCCCGGCCGTAACCCTGGTGCTGGGGGGGGAGAGTGGGGTTTGAAAGTTCAATTTTTCGATTACATCTCGGAAACTATGCGTCTGAGCGACATGGCCACTTATACAAAATGAAAAGTGATTTAATTTGTAAAAAAATTTAATATAGTCAAGTTTTTCGATATCTTCTATAGTTTTTGAGATATCCGCTTTTGAGGGTTTATTTAGGGCTCTCACTTTTATCTTGATTGTCTACATCAGTGAAGCTGCTAGGCCGGGTTTATGGTATCAACATTGACACCATTCCTTAGCAAAAACAAAATTTAAAAAAATGATTTTTGAACTTATCTTCACGCTTAAACCGCTGGACCGATTTCGTTGAAATTTGGTATAGAGATGGTTTAGGTCCCGGGATAGTACATAGGATAGATTTTATAACCAAAATCATCTTTTGAGAGAGTGAAAAGTGGGGTGGAAATTAGTATGGGAAATCGATAGCCGCTGAACCTATTTAAATAATATTTGGGATGGTCTACATGTTTGATTTAGTTGAAAATGATACCAAACATAACTTCAAACCTAAATTTAAACAGTATTGACCTCAGGAATTCAACTTCGGCGGAGAAGCTGAATTCCCTCACACCAAGTTTCACCCCTTCAAAGTATGATTTTTGAGATAAAAACTATCTTATACCCTGTCTCTAATAAATTTCCATACAAAATTATTGCCATGTTTAAAATAAAACGACGAGTTTCGTTCGAATTATATGAAGTGACTGCTTTATTGAACTAAAAACTGTTTGATACAAGTTGGCCAAGTTGCGCATAGATGGCGCTAGTAGTTACATGGTTACGCATAACACATTTTACGTCAAAAATGTGACAGTTACGAAGAAAGTGGCGCCCTCATTTATTTTAGGTCTAAAACTTAGCTACTAAAATACTCAGTTTTAGCGTTCAACTGTCCTAATATTTTAAACCATATAGAATTGGAATATAAATTAATTTGTTTTATTATGTTCCGATTTCATTGTCGTCGAGAAGTCATTAGATAATTTGAACTTTTGATTTTCGCCTAGGAATTGAATTTTCCAAAATTCATCATTAGTAGATTTTACAGTAGGTACATCTGGTGCTACATTACGACACCTGCTATAATAAGCACATTACGTAACTACGTAAAAAAATTAAAAAGCTGTAAATGTACTGTAAAACGTTGTATGATACACGTGCGAATGGGTACAGAATGTAGTGCATAATTATTATCCATCCTAATATTGTCTTCGGTTACCGCGATAGTTACTCATGAAATAAAACTATGAAAACGGATTATATCGCGTATATTGAATTTATAATACATCCCGACGTTTCGAACCCTTTACAGCGTTCGTGGTCAACGGGTGACTGAGGAAAAGTTACAAAGTGCAAAAATACCCACATACTAAAATAATGAACAATCATAGACTATAAACTTTAAGGCTGGTTGTACATGCAAAATCGGTTCATAAGGCTAGTTATACACTACAATTATTTTCAAGTAAAGATATATATATATACGCGATAAAAACTACGCCGGCTCCAACCCTACACCACGGACCCGAGAAGATTTAATTCCCTCCTAAATTGTAGGAGGGTATCCCAATATGGGACCGGCAACAAAACGTCGGGATGTATTATAAATTCAATATACGCGATATAATCCGTTTTCATAGTTTTATTTCATGAATATTATCCATCCTATTTTCACGGAAACGTACGAACGAGTCTCGCTACAAAAAGTACTGAGGTTGACAGAAGTAGCATGACAAATACGAACGTTTCCGAGAAAATACGAAAGAAAACAATTATGCACTACTTCTGTAATTCGCAACTCGTGTCGATTTTTCACGGAAACGTACGAACGAGTCTCGCTACAAAAAGTACTGAAGTTGACAGAAGTAGCATGACAAATACGAACGTTTCCGAGAAAATACGAAGGAAAACAATTATGCACTACTTCAGTAATTCGCAACTCGTGTCGATTTTTCACGGAAACGTACGAACGAGTCTCGCTACAAAAAGTACTGAAGTTGACAGAAGTAGCATGACAAATACGAACGTTTCCGAGAAAATACGAAGGAAAACAATTATGCACTACTTCTGTAATTCGCATTTCGTGTCGATTTAAAACACTCCCTTGGTCGTGTTTTAAAATTCGCCACTCTCCATTTCCTATTTTCGTAAATAACTAATAAGGGCATCACGTAAAAAAAAACCGGCCAAGTGCGAGTCGGACTCGCGCACCGAGGGTTCCGTACTTTTTAGTATTTGTTGTTATAGCGGCAACAGAAATAAATCATCTGTGAAAATTTCAACTGTCTATCACGGTTCATGACAGACAGACAGACGGACAGACGGATAGACGGACAGCGGAGTCTTAGTAATAGGGTCCCGTTTTTACCCTTTGGGTACGGAACCCTAAAAACAAACATCTGTTTCATTCGGTTGCAATCAGCTTTTGGATACTCGGAGCATCCTACCGATTATTCGCAGTGCCTCAAATGTTTGTGTAATGATCGTGAATATTCATGAGCGCCGGCGCCAGTAACATTTCGCCAATTCGACGGAATTTCGGAAGTTGTTGACAACGATTCAGAGTGGTTAAATCTGTTACCGAACGTTAAAAAATCTGTGCGGTTTGCACGCTGGTACGCAAACAGCTTTTACATGTTTTCAGACATATATTATACATAAACAACAAGCACAATAAGGGTCGGTTGCACCATACTGTTCGACCCGAGGTTTTCATCGATTTTTGACAAGTTTTGAATCGTATCTCCTATTTTTGTACTACATATAGAATTATAAGACAAACGGCTATCGTTTCTTCAATCTTTTATCTCAATTTTTGTCTACCGGATTTTGAAAGAAATGAATACTTATTTATTTATGATTCTTTTAAACATTGTCTAAAAAAACACTTGTTTCGTATCTCGATTGCTGTGAAGGATCTTACAGATACGAAATCTACATATTTGGGTTCGTCTTTGACGTCTCTAAAAATGTGTCTAAGGTTTTAATTTTAAACTAATTAACCCAAAAGTTATGGCCAGAAAACCAATTTTTTGGCCTAAAATTGTTCAACTTTAATGCCAAATATCTCGAAAACAATGAACTTTGAAGTAAATATGGGATACTATATTGCTTAAAGCGATTGCTGTTATTATGATAAGCTACAAAAAACATTAGAAAACTAAAGGCTTCCGATCGAAGGTCATTGGGGCATGGGATCCCCTTAAAGAGTTCTACAAATTTTATTGTATGGAAAGTTCCATAAACCGCCGCGGCGCGCCGAGTGACGTTGATCAGTCTGTCAAGTGCAGATGGTGCAACTGGCACTAAGTATTTCACGTGAGTGACCCGTTATTAATATATTTAATATGTCTGTGTCTCACGGAAGATTTTGAAAAAATTTGGCTGGTTTGAAGCGCTCCTCATTCTGGGCGGGAAAAAAATGTAGTCATGTAATTCTCCGTTGAGTTGCTTTTTCGTGTGGAAGATTTCTTAGGACATACTGAGAAATTGCGCTTATTTGGTGCAGAATCTATCGATCGACCAAATTTATCAAAATCTAACGAAAAAAAGAAATTCGGGACCATTATTTACCATATTTTGAGCAGTAAATTCCAAGTTCACCCTAAACCAAATTTATTTTCTAATATTGCCTTCCGTTGTTATGTGTGACTAGCCATTAGACTTTTAACACAAGCAACAAAAAGTATCCTAAAAGTCAAGTATTAGACGGAATGAACAGTTTATTACCGAATTACCGAGACGGAGGGAATGTTAATTCTGGCCTCGGCCGTAAAACGAGGCTTTTCTGGCCTGGGGCGTAATGTGTCTTTGAATGTTTGTTTTTGAGACTCGAATGTACCGAAATAATATTAAAAACAGCCTTTGACTTTATCTACACAGTGTTTTATTTAAACTTCGGGGTAGGGCTAAGTATATTTAAGAAACTGAAGGGCATAATTAATTTTAAATTTTATATTTTTTTTTTCGTAAAAAGTAAAAATGGCGTTATTGTAACATGGACATGATTATATTTAGCATGTTTATAATCGACCCAACTGTACCAAAATGAAGCACATAAACACATACAGGGAGAGGGAGAGGAGTGTTAAGGTCGGCAACGCGCATGGAACTCCTCTGGAGTTGCAGGCGTACATAGGCTATGGAGACTGCTTAACATCAGGCGGGCCGTATGCTTGTTTGCCACCGACGTAGTATAAAAAAAAACACGCAAAAAAATTACAGCTTTTTCGGCTCTTTTTATAAAATGGTTCAGGGTGTCTCCCGGTCCCTACAAGTGTTACAAGTAACTACAGAACATACTTGTGGAAGGAATCAAACTCGGAACTATAGGTAGCCCTCATTTATTACGGTAGCCAATATCATTTACATTTAGCATAGAGTAACTTATACTAGAGCGGTACTGTCATAGTAAATTTTGTAACCCCAGTAAATTCACTGCCATCTGTCGACACACTTTAAAACTAAAAATGAAGATTTATAAAAATACGACAGAATGTATAAATATAGATAAATGATTTTTTTTATTTGCATTAATTATTTTTATGATTTTGACCCATGTTCTTTCACTGATATGCGTTAAAACCGTCAACGCCATCTATACGACTGTAGGCCAAAACTAGTAGCGCCCTCTGAACGAGAATCAAATTTTCTTGATTTTCGAGGCACGTTTTTTCCTTAGACTGTATCTATCTATTACGGAGTTATATCTATCTTTGTATTTAGTTATAGATTTATGTGTAACGGAAATATTTCCGTTTCTCGTGAATTGGTAAAAGGTACTTCTGGACCTTTTACGTGAAAATGGTATTTACTTATTTAAATACTTATATAATTATTAAAAGTGATCTTGATTCAGAGTAAAATATCATATTTTCTATTTTGGCGAAGGTACTTTTTTTTCATTTATTTATAGAACACCTTACTTACTTACTTATTAAATGTTATTGGCAAACCAAAATGTAAAAATAAATAAAAATACATAGCTATGTTTGCTTTGTTTGTGTATGTATATACACAAATATATAAACATAATTATATAATCAATGAAATTGGATACAATATACAAAACAGAGACGTTACGAAAGAGCGTACTCCCATTTTAAAGGCCGGCAACGCACTTACAACCCATCTGGTGTTGCGGGTGTCCATGGGCGGCGGTAATCGCTTACCATCAGGTGATCCGTCTGCTCGTTTGCCTCCTATATCATAAAATAAACGTAAAATTGTCAGTTCTAAAAAAGAGTTATTTAAGTATCATTATTTACGAGTGAGTTAAGTATCTTATATCTTTGGTTCGTGCATTACATTTCACTTCTGTTTCGTCTACAAAAATATTACCTGCTTAACAGAAAGAATGAAGGCCCTAGAAAAGGTCAGGAGGCATAACCCAACGCCCAACTTGAGCAGACTTTGATGGAAAACATGATAAGGCTAAAAGGATCTTGATCTAAATGACGTTAATTGTTGGAGATCCCGGTTATAAATAGATCGCAATAAGCGGTGCGCAGACGATCAAGCATGCTTGACAAGCAATTTCTTTGCTCCCGCGGACGCTTTGGCTGTGGAATGAGCTCCCTGCCGAGGTTTTCCCTAGGGGCTACAGTATGGGGTTCTTCAAAAAAGGAGTGTACAGGTTTTTAAAGGGTCGGCAACGCACGTGTAATATTTCTGGTGTTACAGGCGTCCATAGGCTACGGTAACTGCTGACCATCAGGCGGGCCATATGCTTGATTGCCACCGACGTGGTATAAAAAAAAGCAACATGTACGGACAAGGAATTTGATTTCTGTATCATTTCGTATAGTTAAATAATTTAATTTCCTACCCATTTTGTACATTGTCACAGTGACAATAGTATGAGGTCTCTAGCGACTTCCATATTGATTGTCGATATGACAAGGTACGAAATGATACAGAAATCAATAACTTGACTGTACCGTAGGATACACTGATTTAAGCTTTCACGATTTTTACTCATTATTATTCACAACGACGGGACTTCCTCGCGTAAAATAAGCTTTAAATTTACCTCCGACGTTTCGAAGACTGGCTAAAGTTGACATCAACATCTTCTAGGTGCGCGAGTTTTTCGAATTACCCGCACTTGGTCTTGTATAATAACTTGAACGTTTTCGCACTACTAGGGATATCACCGTATCGACACAAAACACTCACGATATTCGATTTTTCAACTTGCGATATTTGTTTCCGCTTACATTTACTAATGACTGGCTTCCACGTGGAGTCTTCTCCGAGACCACGGACAACGCCGTCCTCGAAACGTCGGAGGTAAATATAAAATTTATTGTATCGTAGGATGTTGAAAACTAGAAAATGCAATTTTAAGCCATTTTTTTTCAAGCGCCTTTTCATAAACTGCGATTGACAACCTATTCAAGCTAGTGGTTTTTTTAATGCCATAAGAGGCATACGAGCAATCGAATCGCTTGGCTTAGTAAGCAATAAATCATGATTGTCAAGCTTACGTGCTGGTCAAGCATGCTTGATAGTGTGTACAACGCTTAACAGTTAGCTGCGCACGATCTAAGATCGATGATTAGGATATCCGTTTTTTAATAGCTAGGTATAGGCGTAGAGAAATAAATAAGCATAGAGTGGTCACTCCATACATCAGTTTTGTTACCAAAACTTATTACCAAAGTTTGTTACCAAATTGTTACCAAAGTTTATTATTTTCGTAGTTGACACCTAGTGTCAAGTAGCGGATTTATCAGTACCGCTACTTGACACTAAGTCTGGCATTAGGTCCGCCTTTTTGCGTTATTTATCGTTTGTTAGTAATGATTTATCAATGAGGATATAATAAGATAGAGCGGTACTGTCATAGTAAATTTTGTAACCACTGTAAATTCGCTGCCATCTATCGACATACTTTAAAACTAAAAATGAAGATTTATAAAAATACGATAAAATGTATTTAAACATGGATAAATGATTTTTTTATTTGCATTAATTATTTTTATATGATTTTGACCCATGTTCTTTCACTGATATGCGTTAAAATTATAAATAACAAACGAAACCGTCAACGCCCTCTATACGAGAGTAGGCCAAAACTAGTGGCGCCATCTGATCGAGAATCAAATTTTCGTGATTTTCGAGGCACGTTTTTTCGTTAGACTGTATCCATCTATTAGAATAGAATAGAATAGAATAGAAGATGCTTTATTCAAAAACGCTTAATTTAAACTTAATTAATGACGCTAACATAGATTGCTGGTTATAAAGCGTTCTTGAAATGGTCTCCACTCAGCTTCATGTCAAGGAACCTTTGAGGTCCCCGACGCTGGTCTTCCGTCAAAATTACGGAGTTATATCTATCTTTGGATTTATTAAATGCATAAATAAATACAGAGAAAGATATATCTTACATTTTACTTCTTTCCCACATCCGATATCCGATCGGACAATGTGAAAACGCTCTAAGTGTAATGAATTTCTCGGAACTCATCATAATATCATTTAATATTTAGTATATTTACCAGTTGCCGAGCCTGCATATATTTAGGAGGAAATTCTAAGGTACAGTCGCCATCAGATATATCGGAGCGCCCGAGTAGCTCACAAATATCTGAACACGCCTCTATTGTCAAGGCATTAGAGTGCGTGTTCAGATATTTTGAGCACCTCGGGCGCTCTGATATATCTGATGGCGACTGTACGTGTAGGTGGCGATTATAAGTGTTATAACTCAAACCCTCTCAAGAAGACCTATAAATACTCAGCAGTGGGAGGTATAGTATTTTGCTATGATTGGGTATTTGCAACAGCTGACAACGCACTCCATTGGAAATTTATGAACTTTCATGGGACGACATCTTTGTGCTATTTGACAGATGTAAACAGTCAATTTAAAAAATTCGCTAGGGTGATACCACTATTATATAGGTACCAAAGATAGATATAACTCCGTAATAGATGGATACAGTCTAAGGAAAAAATGTGCCTCGAAAGTCACGAAAATTTGATTCTCGATCAGATGGCGCCACTAGTTTTGGCCTACACTCGTATAGAGGGCGTTGACTGTTTCGTTTGTTATTTATAATTTTAACGCATACCAGTGAAAGAACATGGGTCAAAATCATATAAAAATAATTGATGCAAATAAAATAAAAAAATATATCCATATTTAAATACATTTTATCGTATTTTTATAAATATTTATTTTTAGTTTTAAAGTGTGTCGACAGATGGCAGTGAATTTACTGGGGTTACAAAATTTACTATGACAGTACCGCTCTAGTAAAAGTTACTCTATGATAGGTACACATAACGAAAAAAACAGTCATAAAAGTTTTCAATGTGTACAAAAATAGTGCGTGGAGTCCCTCCGCGCGGAAGAAGTGAAACTTCGTAATGTGGAAATGAAAATAGGAAGGGGTAGAAATGGATTTTTAGTGAACTCATCCAGGGAACGCAACAGTGTTTTCATACCCCCTCCATGGTAGCGTTAATCGTTTAACGCAACCTTGTTGGAAGTCGCAAGTTTCACTTCAAAAAAGATAATTCCAAAGATTTCAGAAATATTAACCAAATATCTCCTGGTTTCTCGTGAAATTTATCAAACAATAAATGTAATATTGAAAATGACAAATAATTAATTATATATTTCGCTTGTAAGCTTAGCCACCTACACAAAACAAAATATCGAAGTTTAGAGAGGCGTTTGTTGATAGTATATATTTGTATACTCGTAATAAAAATAACAGTTTACTTTACTCACTGGGTAAAAATATCGTAGGTAAACATTCGAGTTAGAAAGCGATTTACCATTACACACTGTTGTTGTTTAGCTTTACTCACTGTTGTTGAGTAAAGCGAGAATTATAACTAAAAACATAACAACCATATAAGGCTGCGCATGCAGTAAAGGGTTAAGTAGGTAAGTATAGGTTTAAGATAAAGTTAAGTTACATATCAACCGCTAACACAAACGCAAAGGAGCCTCGTCTGCCAACAAACCACTGTGTGGTTTGGCAGAAGAAAATATGTAGTTAGTTGTAAGTAAGATCTTTGAATAAACGTTTTTTTTTTTTTTTTGATATGGACCGTGGTCCGTGAATCATTAAAAACTGTTAAGGTGGTTCGCTTTTCATACAAAAAAAATCTGGTTACCCCTCTCAACCCCCTAAACTTCCCCCTAAAATAAGAAATAAGCTAGACTTATTTATAATATTAGTGGTGGTAATTGCTATAACTATTTCAAATTTTAGGTATCTACGTCAAACGGTATCTGAGAAAAACGCATTTAACTGATTTGCATGACCGAAGTGATCCCATAAGTGTTCCGTTTGTCAAAACAAAGTTTTGCACGGAACACTAAAAATGTGGCAGATGTAGTAATAGTGTCATTACACACTATTACAACATCTGCCACATATTTTGACTAAGGTGTAGAGTTTGTGAAGTTAGGGCTTGTAGAGTTAGAAGCTTGGCTCTACAAAAGATCTGATAACTTTTTGACAGTGCGAGCCTTATGGTTTCGCCTTGGCAACATTTTACATGAAAATGTTTTTGGTGGGATAAATATGTGCGCATCTATCTACTTTCGAATATTCGTTTGCGCTAAATTGATAGAATTATCTACCTATATAAATTATTGCGCTTATTTCTATATTATTCTCGTTTCCTCGTAATATCCTTTTGATTGTTTAAAGCTTTTAAGTTAAATTTCTGTACCTACTCTATAGGTATGTTATAGAAGACATTTTGCAATAAATACGTTTAATTGCTATTTTAATATTAATAATTGTTGCGAAAATGAATTTGATGTTTATTAAGTACAGCGAGATTTCCCTAAACAGCGTGCAATAAATTTAATTATACCTGTTAACATTCTTCCGATTAAATAGTATCAAAATACATTTCCTATTTACGTAACGCAAAATGTGAACATCGGCATTTCCCCTAATTCCTTTGAAGATGCTTGTAGGCCGGGAATATTATTCCTTGAGCTATCCTTGTTTACAATATTTATGGTTGGATAATGCAATTATTCGAATATCGCCTGGGGCGGTCCGGGCTCTACTTCTGATATTTCAGCAACTGATGCGCTGCTTTTTGTCCAGTATATCGAATGTTAATGAATAGATTATAGTCAAAGATGGTGGCGCCAGCGGCAGCTGTTATTTTATATTATATATATTATACAAATGGGTCAGTAGGGAAAAGTCAGTTCGTATTAATGACAACATTTTGCAAATTATTTAAATTGTGGGCATTTCAGTCTAATGTTTACACAACATTTCATAGCAAAATTTGGTCCTTATACTTTCAGGATACAAACAAATACTACACGTGATTACGTAAAGAATATTGACGTTCGATTCCCGGTTATGTATAAGTTTAAAAAAAAAGTTTGAATGTCATTATAATTAAATCTAAAATCGACGCCATGGTTCCTAAGAACCGATTTTCGCTATCATAGTTTCTGACCTCCATACTGACCCATTTGGATTGATCGCCCTGTATAAGACTTTTTTTATATTTGAGGCCCAACTACAGAAAAAAATATTCCGCCTGTGCCTGCAAAGGTGCACTTCAAAAGCTAAGTTTTGTTTCGCTTAACTGCGATGTATACAGGAAAGACGCGAACGAGTTAAGCATAATTGAAAAATGTGTACTTATGGCCAAGACAAATATTTACAAAAGAAATAATTTGCTGGAAATCTTTGTTCTTATGTATTCCCACCGACCGGCTGGAGTCGTGGCTGTATGGCAGAAACGATTGCGCCCGTCCGGAGCCGGCCGCGTCCGCGAAGAGCCGACCGGCTTGCGGCTGTACTATGAAATGCGTGCCGACTCCATCCATTCGGTGGCAATCGTACTTTGTTCGTCACATTGATCTGTGTATGGTAGAAAACGAAATACCTACCTGCTACCTGGGGGTCGACTTTTCAATTTCGACCCCTCGAATTTGTTTAAATTCAATAATATCTCCACTACTATTCATTTAAATCTTACTAATAGAAATACCCCGATCCTACTACCCCTAATAATACCCCCCCCCCTCCCCACCCTAATCCTACTAATAGCTAAAGACGCCGGTTCGAATCCGGCCTTCACCACTGGAGGGCTTCGTCACTTTTTCTTCAATATATGACATCTATTACAGTTTTTAATTTATATATAGTAGTGTGACTACTTAAAAAACACAAATCAAAATATTTAATAAAATAATTTGATTTGTTCCCAAACTTGTTCCTACTAATAGAATTAAAAACGAGTGGTTAATACCACTCGATTCCCAATTTCTATTACTCGTATTTCAAAAATTTGCATTTCTCTATTTTCCACCGATTATCGAGTGACGAAATCGAGTGATCGAAATTCAAAAATCGCCCCCTGCTTCTAGCATTTTAGTCTCCTAGATAAAACTTCATTTTTAAATTTGATCAAATTCGCGGCAAATAATAACGCTATTAACCGAAGCGTGCGATAATTCGCGCTGAACTATCGACCTATCAGAAATGTCGACCGCTTCCGGCCTCGCAGCTGCCCACAGACATATAACTAGAACACGGTAAACACTAAGTGGCGAGTCAGGTCTTAAGTAATCGGAATCATGCTATCTCTTTCGTACTTGCACGACCTTATTGAGTGGGGACTTGCAACCAGTAGTGCAAAGAGTCCCCAGCAAGCTCAGTTCTCTGTACAAATACGTAGTTACGCTCAATTTAAAACGATCAGCTAGATTGCTCAGAAACTTTGTACTTACAATAGGGTAAGGTACCTACATATATCTAGTCCTGTAATTAGTTTATGTAGCATACCACTGCCAGGGAAACGTTTTAAAGTAAAATCGGCATATATTTTATATATCTCGCTCTAGTGAGGGAAATACTAACCGCAAAATGAGAATTTTCTCAGTCTGAGTTCATTATTAATTCGTGGCACACATGTCGTCTAATCAAATATATGTCTGTGCAACTTGCTCCCTCGCTTTAGTGCAGGAAATATTAACCGCAAAATGTGATTTATGCGCTTATCACTGTCAAATTATGATCAAATTGAATTCTGTTCAGAGAATGTTTGCTAAAATGTTTTTGATTAAATTTGAATTGGAAAGCGAATGAATGAAAACATCAATAAGCAAATTTACGCGTGTGTTACGGAATTTGTTATTAGTGTTTCTGGTTATTTGGTATATATGTGTAGTTTTTAGGGTTCCGTACCCAAATGGTAAAAACGGGACCCTATTACTAAGACTCCTCTGTCCGTATGTCTGTCTGTCACCAGGCTGTATCTAATGCGTACCGTTGCATGCTTTCTTTTAATATTTAGGTACTTTAAATTTTGCATGCCAGTTTCTGGTGGAATGTGTGTGACCTCGATATATTTTTATAACATCTCTTGTACCACATTTTTAAGCGAAATTAAGACTTTCTATTCTATTCTATTCTCATGAACCGTGATAGCTAGACAGTTGACATTTTCACAGATGATGTATTTCTGTTGCCGCTATAACAACAAATACTAAAAACAGACTAAAATAAATATTTAAGGGCTCCCATACAACAAACGTGATTTTTTTGCCTTTTTTGGGAAACGGTATGGAACCCTTCATGCGCGAGTCCGACTGCACTTGGCCGGTTCTTTATCAAGCAGATACGTCTGTTTCTAAGCGATACTATTTTTTTCAATGAAAGGAAAAAACTTATCGAATTTAAACTGTTGTGAGACATACTAACTTTAAATCATTTTACGGTTTAGACTCACTTGTTTTAGTCACTCGCGCGACATGTTGGGTGTGTTGCAGTACGCAATACACGGTCGTCGTGAACGCTGCTCGCACTATTAGTGCTTGAGAAAGGAGACCTAGGCTCTCCGAAACATGTCGCGCGAGTGACTAAAACAAGTGAGTCTAAACAGTAAAATGATGAAAAAACTTATCTTAAGTTTGTTGTCGCTATGCGGATATTTCGCATGCATCAATCAGCGAAATTGATTTTGAAGGTCGTATCAAAACCAGCTAAAACCTTAAATATAACAAATTATAAATGTGAATCGGGTTCCTGAGTCCTGATTGGCTGTCGATGATGCTCGTCGTTAATTACCCGGGTGTTAAGTGGATGTCTCGCGGGTAATGGAGGTGGTTTAATTAATTTGCTGGAAATTGCTCCAGTGTAATCCATTTTTTTACGATATCGAATAGGTATATTTCTGTTATGTTATTAGGTTTTTATAATGATATAAATAAATATTAGGGGATATTTTACACAGATCAACCAAGCCCCAAACTAAGGGGGGAGGGGGGTTCGAACAAGGCGAAGGCGTTACGTAACAAAGTTTTTTTTATTAAATAAATTCACGCCTATTTCCCAGAGGGGTATAGGCAGAGACCACGCATTTCCACTTGCTGCGATCCAGGCATATATGTATACCTCTTTCGCTTCCTTCACTTTCATATAACATTCCTCACACACTCGCTCATTTCTTTAATTTTATGGTTATACTTTGCTGAACATAATTGTGACTTAATTAGGTAAAAAACTGGCCAAGCGCGAGTCGGACGCGCGCATGAAGAGTTATATGGGAGGCCCACTTTAAATATTTATTTTATGTTTTTAGTATTTGTTGTTATAGCGGCAACAGAAATACATCATCTGTGAAAATTTCAACTGTCTAGCTATCACGGTTGATGAGATACAGCCTGGTGACAGACGGACAGACAGACAGACAGCGAAGTCTTCGTAATAGGGTTCCGTTTTTACCCTTTGGGTACGGAACCCTAAAAATGGTCACGGGTGTTACGTAACTTTTAGGTAGGGGTAGGGGGTACACGAAAACGTTACGGCGGGGGAGGGGGTCTAAAATCTTCGAAATTTGCGTTACGTAATATTTGAACGCCCCCAAAGCTGCTCTCCTTATTAGTACAATATTAGGTATATTTTTTTTTCTATAATTGTAAGATGATGAATCATCTGTCCGAGTCCTAATAAGTCCATCAGTAGGTATCAATTTAGTTGATTAGAAGCGTAGGCGCGAAGTCATTACTTATAAAGGTTATTGCACGGTTATAAACTTATTGATACTTATTTATAGGGTTCCGTAAGTCTTAGGTACCTCTAATTTTTTCGTGCCATATTTTTTTTACGAAAAATGTGACTTACAATTTGTGTGTTTTATACAAATTGTCAGCCGACGACGGCGTAAGGATTTTCCTTAGACAGAGTTGGTAAGATTTTGAGTCTTATGAGCCTACATTATTCAAAAATAGGAGCGTGTACTGTATTTTTGAAATAGTTTATTCCAAGTTTTCGATTTCTGTCATTCGCAATTTTTACCAAAAAACCCTCTTTTCCCTATATGTAACCATTCACATATTTTCCCATTATATTTATTTCTCTATAACTTATTTTCATGACAGGTTTTCTAACCATTTGCATAATTTGGATATGTATTCTTATTATAATATATTAGACACTAACTAAAAAATAACTTCCATTTCTAAATCAATATCGTACAATGAAATAAGTCGGTTGTGGCATAGAGTAACTTATACTAGAGCGGTACTGTCATAGTAAATTTTGTAACCCTAGTAAATTCACTGCCATCTGTCGACACACTTTAAAACTAAAAATGAAGATTTATAAAAATACGATAAAATGTATTTAAATATAGATAAATGATTTTTTTTATTTGCATTAATTATTTTTATGATTTTGACCCATGTTCTTTCACTGATATGCGTTAAAATTGTTAAATAACAAACGAAACCGTCAACACCATCTATACGACTGTAGGCCAAAACTAGTAGCGCCCTCTGATCGAGAATCAAATTTTCTTGATTTTCGAGGCACGTTTTTTCCTTAGACTGTATCCATCTATTACGGAGTTATATCTATCTTTGGTTGTGGTTAAGGCAGTAGGTATTTTTAGTCTGGACACGAGCGTTTTTAAAGTTGTTTTTGACACATACGGAACCTGATCCGTGCCCGACTCACGCTTGACCGTCGGACCGTTAATAAAAACGTTAGCACTAACCACGAGTAGGCAATTATCAGTGGGGTCACGGGTTCATATCCCGGCGTGAACAGTTAGACAGTTAGTATTGGTATTATCATCAAAAGTTTAAGAGCGTAATTAATGTAACGGTGAGTGGTTTTTACTACTGAAGCATTTCGGAAATCTAATTTGTATATAAAAAAGTCGTATGTGACTGTTAACGTCCTATTATGATATGTCTATTTGCCATTCACCGTAGAATTTGACAGATAGAAAGTTTGACGTATTAAACCTTAGCGTATTTAAGGTTAATAAGGTCTAATGTCCTTAAATTTTTACACGAAATTACAAGCAAACAGCCTTCGTGAATTAAGTATTTTTACGTTTGTAACCTTTAGTCTGCCGGGCTAGCACATGATTGGCGCGAGAGTATCTCGCCGCGACATAGACTACCCGTCCCCCTTTAATTCATACAGTTAGTAAAAGACGGGTAGTCTATCTCGCGGCGAGATACTGTCGCGTCAATCATGTGCTCGGCCTACTGATAATGAAACTTATTTTAAAGACTATGAACTCTTAAGTATTAGATATAAAGTACAATTTTACTAATTCTGTAATACGACATGCTAAAGACGAACCAAAAAAGAGGCGATAGAATAAGTTTCACTTTAATAATTATAACATTTATAACATAACTAGCTTTTGCCCGCGACTTCGTCTGCGTGGACTTAGTAACAGCAGCTAAAGTAAGTATAGCGCCTGGAAAAAATATCATAGCAATCATTCAATTTGAGCATATTATGCACGCAAATTAGCAGGCGCTTCATTAATTATCTCAATTTCACCCCGCTTTTTACTTTCTTAAGGGATGATTTTCGGCATAAAAACTATCCTATGTCCTTCTCAGGGACTCAACCTATCTCTATGTCAAATTTCATCTAAATCGATTCAGCGGTTTAAGCGTGAAGAGGGAAGAGGGAACACACAGACATAAAGACAGACAGAAAGACAGACAGACAGACTTTCGCATTTATAATATTGGTATGGAAGTATGGATTAGTCAGTGAGGCGAGCGCAAATTATTATTCTCTGTACGATACAGTATAAGCTGATCTAAATTGACGTTTTCATCACACCTCGACGCCTCTCGTGACAAACAACTTAATCACATACTATAGAAGTATAGCAGCTAGTGCACTCGTTTATTTTACCGCCTCAATTCTCAATTTCTCACTGTAAATGTTTAACAAATTATTGTAATTAATTATGTAAATTTATGTTAATAGGTTTTAAGTTTTAAATTATTTTGCATGCCTACTATTATCTGGACATAATTATTTGACTCTACCATCTTATCTGTACATAATGTTAAGCAAATAAACTCATTTTCATATAATTTAGCCATAGACTATGGACAAAATTAGTGTACAGGTCTGTTTTGCCGTTTTCAAAGCATTGGGTAATGTATTTTAACCAATTATACTTGACCAATTTTTCATGCAGATACGTCTACAAGCGATACTCCATTTTTATTAAAGGAAAAAATGGATAAAGTTACGCTTCCGGCAGGACTTGAACCCGCAACCTCCGCAATCCGTGCGTTGCTTTTAACCAATTGAGCTACGGAAGCCTACCAGAACCTTGGAAATCTTTCCATCCTCATGTATACACGCCTTTGGGGTGGCGGAAAGCGACATCTATCGAAAGACGATTACATCTTTTAACACCACCGGACTCTCAAGTTGCATTAAGAATTCACGATTAACAATGTGTTAACCCATACTGAACCAATTTAATATAAAATTTTGATTATTATTGGTACGGTACAAAGTATTAGTTGATCTAAATTGACGTTTCCATCACACCTCGACGCTGTTGTGAGAAACAACTTAGCCAAAGAGTATTAAAGTATAGCAGGTAGTGCACTCGTTTATTTTATCGCCTCTAAAAACTGCCGCCTAAAAAGACGCACCTAATGTATTATACAGACCAGAATATAAAACAAAATGTATGGAAGTTAACGATCTGGGAAGGTGACTACATGGCCCAGATATAAAATACTCATGGCCACGTTACGTGTGTAGAAATATTTTATCAATTTCATACTAAAATATGAATTCTTTACATATTCAAATCAAAGTTTTAATAAGACTATTCTAATGTATGTAACTTTTGATCATATTATCAGGTGACAACCAAAACTCATTAATTACCACCATAAGTTCATTGTCATAGTGAACCATAATTATTAGTACTAAACTAAGGTTGATTTTTGTTTAATATTTTTTTAGTAAATAAAACTATGAAAACGTCACACGGGTCACCCGTTGACCACGAACGCTGTAAAGGGTTCGAAACGTCGGGATGTATTATAAATTCAATATATGCGATATAATCCGTTTTCATACTTTTATTTCATGAGTAACTATCGCGGTAACCGAAGACAATATTATTTTTTTAGTAATTGGTGAGATTTGTTTGTCACCTGACGATATAAAAGTATTAAACAATCATACTAATTGCGTAAGACTGTACTTAACATCAATACAGGACCTAGAGGAAGAGGAGGCAGACCACCAGCCACTTGGTGGTCAACCGCCCAAGCCCAGAAACTTGCACCAGTGACAACCCGGGATAGAATATCCTGGCGCCGATGCACAAGGAGGCCTGACCCCAGATAAACTGGGCCAGAGGCAGAAAGAAGAAGAAGAAGAAACAATCATACTGATCGCGTTAGACCCGCTTGTTTCATTTGCGTTTTTAACTGCATTTCACAATCTGTCTCAGTAAGCTGTCACTAAGCTAAACAAAAGTAGAGCACAGCACAGGAATCGAAACTGATCAGTATTCCTATCAGGCGTCCTAGTCGATGTCGGCATGACTTCAGGACGACAGTGACTTGAGAGATAAGGGTAGTCTTGTCAGACTCGAGTCTCGAGTTATCCTTTAAGACTCGGCTTTGTTTTAGTAGTAGCATAGAGTAACTTATACTAGAGCGGTACTGTCATAGTAAATTTTGTAACCCCAGTAAATTCACTGCCATCTGTCGACACACTTTAAAACTAAAAATAAATATTTATAGAAATACGATAAAATGTATTTAAATATGGATAAATGATTTTTTTTATTTGCATTAATTATTTTTATGATTTTGACCCATGTTCTTTCACTGATATGCGTTAAAATTATAAATAACAAACGAAACCGTCAACGCCATTTATACGACAGTAAGCCAAAGCTAGTAGCGCCCTCTGAACGAGAATCAAATTTTCTTGATTTTCGAGGCACGTTTTTTCCTTAGACTGTATACATCTATTACGGAGTTATATCTATCTTTGGTAGTAGTAGTAATCGAATTTAAACTGTTGTGAGACATACTAACATTAAATCATTTTACGGTTTAGACTCACTTGTTTCAGTCACTCGCGCGACATGTTTCGGAGAGCCTAGGTCTCCTTTCTCAAGCACTAATAGTGCGAGCAGCGTTCACGACGACCCACACGCGACGCAATACACGGTCGTCGTGAACGCCGCTCGAACTATTAGTGCTTGAGAAAGGAGACCTAGGCTCTCCGTAACATGTCGCGCGAGTGACTAAAACAAGTGTCTAAACCGTAAAATGATTTAATAGTAGTAGTAGTAAAACTCTTTATTGTACAAAAATAAACATAAAACAAGAGAAAAACGCATAGTTTAGTTTAGTTTAGTTTATTTATTTCGCAATACAATGTTCGTTGTTAATGTAAGAGAATACAATTAAGCAATTACTTGTCCTAAGTCCTTTAGACTAGACATTGTCTGTGTGTGACATGCAGTTCGATAGATCGGCCACAATAATTTGTAATATATTAGTATGTAATTTCATGTATATAATTTAGTGTAGGTACTGTTCTGTAACATAACATAGCCTGTAAGTTAATACTAACAACTATGGACTGTAACTGTCTGAAAATATTTTTTTTTTATTGTCATAAAAATGAAAATCTTTATTTTCAGACAACTATTGGCCCATAGATAAATACCTTAAAACTAACATACGTATTATAGTTACAATATATCTTAAAAAGTAAAACACACACACTATGCTGCGATGCACTTTGCAACCCCCGCCCGCCACGAAACCGCCGAAACTTGATACCCTTTTTTTTTTTTTTTTTTTTTTTTTTTTTTTTTTTTTTTTTTTTTTTTTTTTTTATAGAGGGGAAAATGCTTTTCGCATACCACCCAGGCGCGGGGACGGGCCTGGGATGGTTATGTGGGACTCCCGTATAGGCTCATGGGACCCACGGTTTACCCACTAAAAACCCCTCTTGACCGCCTCAGGGCTATAAGGCGAGGCCACAGGAACACTGGAGCACTCTTCCGCAGCAAAAAAAAACTTGATACCCTACGGCCAAAACTCCTCCTTCAGCTTGAGATCTTTCAAACTTGTTGTAGATTTGAGTCTGTATAGTTCGTTTTAGAGACGACTCAATGGCAAACAAGGTAAATTCTCAGAATCTTTTATATAGGTATGTTCACCAAGCCCCAAATTACATATAAATCGTAGTAGTAGTAGTAACATACTATTGTACAAAAAAAAACATAAAACAGGAAAAAAAACGCATCATTTTTACAAAGGCGAACTTTTGTATGATGTACGCGGAGACGAGGCGGTCGTATGTTTAATATGTCATTTTATAAAGGATTAAAACTTAATTGAACTAATGGAGGCTTTCTTCTTCTTCTTCTTCTTTTACTGTTACCCCTTGCTGGGGTGTAGGGCCCGAATCTTGTCTTTCCATTGACTACGGTCTTGGGCAGCTTGGGTAACCTCCTCCCACCCCATCCCCAATACACCCAGCTCTTGCTCCACAGAACGACGCCAAGTGGATTTAGGGCGACCATGTTTCCGCTTGCCGGGCATCTTCCAGGTCAGGGCCACTTTGGATAGGTGGGTGTCAGGTTTCCTGAGGATATGTCCAATCCAATGCCATTTCCGCGTCTGTATCTCCCTGTGCACGGGTGTTTGTCCGGTTATTCTCCATAAGTGAGCGTTTGTGATCCAGTAAGGCCACAAGATGCGAAGGATTTGCCTTAAGCATTTGTTCACAAACACTTGGTATTTTAATGGAGGCTTTAAGTTTTATAATTTATTCGTTATTAATTTATTAATTCGTTTTAATTGTTTTTTCTTAAAAATAATTATGTAACAAATGTGTGTTTTGTATATGACATTTATTCCGGTTTGAATTAATGAAATCTTATTTACTTAAGTTAAGTAGCAATTTGTATGTCTATCTTTTTGTTTTTAGCAATTAATGCATGTTAGCCATTAAGTATTAATTGTAATGCCAATTAGCACGTAAAGTTTAGCTGTTAGTGCTCATTGAATGAAAAATAAATAAATGAAATGAAAATAATTAAGGGGTGGGGGGGGGGGTGTCTTTGATAACAGACTAGGTAGTTTTTTTAAGTTACAAATTATTTAAACGCATATCTCGCAACTACCTACTAAGATAGGCACATTTGAATGTCGATTTGCGGAAAATGCCCAGCAAAACTAACTAACTAAACTTACCTACTTACGAGCCGTGGTTTGCCGACCCCTGGTCTAGGTATTTAAAACTGGGCATTCACATTGGGACTTAGTACCTAAAGTTTATATTTAGACTCATTTACCATCTCTAGACAGAGTTCGTCTGTTGACTTGCGACTTCTCGTGGATAAAGGACGGTCACAAGTGCCGGCGGGACAATTTGGACACAAATCATTGTCAAATTCGTTATACAAAGATTTGTGTAAGATAAATATGGATAGGTACGAGATAAATCTACTAAGTAAAGTAAGTAAGATAAGTAAACTTTACATCCGAAAAAATTTCCATTGTACTTTGTATTAAGGTCTACGGGTAAGTATGGCTGCGGGGTAAATTAATGTGGCTGGCCTTAACATTGGGGCTTTGCGACTTTGAGAGTGCCTACTTGCGTTTAATGGCAAATGTATAAACTCGCACCATAAACTTATACTAGAGCGGTACTGTCATAGTAAATTTTGTAACCCCAGTAAATTCACTGCCATCTGTCGACACACTTTAAAACTAAAAATAAAAATTTATAAAAATACGATAAAATGTATTTAAATATGGATAAATGATTTTTTTTATTTGCATTAATTATTTTTATGATTTTGACCCATGTTCTTTCACTGATATGCTTTAAAATTGTTAAATAACAAACGAAACCGTCAACGCCATCTATACGACAGTAAGCCAAAGCTAGTAGCGCCCTCTGAACGAGAATCAAATTTTCTTGATTTTCGAGGCACGTTTTTTCCTTAGACTGTATACATCTATTACGGAGTTATATCTATCTTTGCTCGCACTAAACACTAAAGTGTTTAAACAGGCCCCGGTATACAGACATACAAGCCATACATACATTTACCGCGCAGCCAGTCTTATCCATATCGACTTACTAAATATATTTGTATTGTCTTTTCTAAAGGTCAAATGTCTATTATAAGGCCTCCTGTAATAAAAGTAACACGCTTAGATATTGTGTACCACCTACATCAATTTCTTTTTTTTTCATATAATATATGTTATGTCACCGAGAGTCAGAAGTCCAAATTGAAGGTTTGCCAGAGAGCAATGGAGCGCAGCATTCTAGGTGTCACAAGGATGGATCGCATCCGAAACACTACACTGCAACACTACAGGCATAGCTGACGTAGGGGAGAAGACCGCTAGGCTGAAGTGGGACTGGGCAGGTCACGTCTGCCGCATGCATCCGGATAGGTGGGCTAGTATAGCCACCAAGTGGATGCCGCAAAAGAAGCGCGGACGTGGCAGGCCCAGGCGGAGATGGCGGGACGACTTAGACACCTTCACTAATAACTGGCCGGAAACAGCTCAACAACGGGAGTCATGGAAATCAAAGGGAGAGGCCTTTGCCCAGCAGTGGGACACTACAGGTTATTAAAAAAAAAAATATGTTATCATAAAATAATTTAATAATTAATAAGTTTTTTTGGCGCTATTGTAAACAATAAATGTACTTACGTAATGCTTTCCAATTTTGATGACAATTTGTGCCAAAATAAACAGAAAAACGACTTTTGGTTGACGACCCAGGCTGAAGTGTATTAGTAATTAAAATTGACATTCGCTTCGCTTCCCTTCGCTCGTTCGTGTTTCGTCCAAACACCTAATTATAGGTAATCCAATTAGTTGTTAATACCTTCCAAATCACTTCACATCCAAAACGTATTATCGACCAAAGAAATCTTACGTGCATACGACGTTTCATATCTACACAATCCTAACTTGACAGCTTAAAGCTATTCCGTTGGATAAAGTAACAAGTGCCATTATATTTGAAGATCGATGGTGATGTTGTGGAGATTGGGTGGATAGTCGAACCCCGAATAGCAAAATGTTGATCTTTCTTATGTACTACTGCGGTTTGCTATTTTAGCAGTAAATTGGTTTAAATGTGGAATTGTTTACTAAACACATACTGTAAACCTGTCAATCATGCCGAGTCATCGGGCGCGGAGGGCTGCGGCCCGCAGTCTGCGCCGGTCCGTCACCGTCGACGCAAGCTCCTGATGACGCTCCTCGGTACGGAGTGAAACATGTCGAGCGTTTTCGACTTAAAATAAGTGACCCGTTATTAATATATTTAATCTGTCAATCATGGTTTGCAGGTTATTTTGTGTGATAAATAAAGTTTTTTTTACTTTGCTTTTAAAATATCATCAAATCAGCGGTGTATGTAGGGTCTATTTTAGCTTAAGTGTGTATATCAGACTAGCTCCTGTTAGTGACTTCGTCTGAGTGGAATGAAGCTGATGATTAATTAAACCTACCCTATGTTTTTTTCTTTGGCCTCAAAATATCTTCATACCGAATTTCATCTAAATTGGCTCAGCGGTTAAAGCACGAAGAGGTAATAGAGAATTGAGTAAATAAGTCGCAAAAAAATATATATATATATATATATATATATATATATATATATTATAGGACATTCTTACACAGATTGACTAAGTCCCACGGTAAGCCCAAGGAGGCTTGTGTTATGGGTACTCAGACAACGATATATATATAATATATAAATACTTAAATACATAGAAAACACCCATGACTCAGAAACAAATATCTGTGCTCATCACACAAATAAATGCCCTTACCGGGATTCGAACCCAAGACCATCGGCTTCACAGGCAGGGTCACTACCCACTAGGCCAGACCGGTCGTCACTAAAGAGTAAAGACACATTAGGAAAGTATTATTTAATATTAAGCGATCAATTTATAACTATAGGTATATACACGTTTATTTCACAAATCATTAGGTAACAAATAATTTAGTTTAATTTAGTTATTCTAAAATTAATGTACCTATACATATTTCTGTTAAAAATAATATCCCGCATACATATCAATGGTATGGTTCAGTAAGGGGGCGGACTGAAAATCAGCGCTGTGCAGTCAATTCTTAATGAAATGGCTGGCGCGCTATGCTGAGCCCGTTCCTTTTGTCGCGCATGCCAATTGGGTAGGTAAAGTTTTTTGAAGATAGGAAAATTATATTTTTATTCGATAGTATTCGTCATAACGATCACGGAAATGCAGCTCTTTTATTTTTATTTCGTATTATTTATTAAATATATTTTTTAAGTGACCGAGATGACGTTTGTGAAATTTAATAGCAGATCAGGCACTTATGCCTGTGCACGTGATTTAATTGATGAGATAGAAGAAAAAACGATGTCAACTGTCAGTGTCACTTAGCTGTCATTGCCGAAAAATAACAGACATAACGGCCCGACCCTTTCTGTTACCTTGCGATTTAGTGTTATCATATGGTTATCATTGAGATTTTTGACGACCTCAGTACGACCCAAGGACTTCTGATTCCCCACGACATTTGCGAGTATTTGGACAAAGATTGAATCTACTTTCGACAACTTGGCACTGCTTATTGGACAACGTTTTCTTCCCTTACGACGACCCGACCCCTGCGCTGACCCTTGGACTGAGTTTTGCAAGAAGGATGAGATGAGCAAGTTTATTATGCGAGCAGATTCTACAAACTTGCCCCACATGGACCTAGTTATGATTTTAAATTATTATCATAACAGTGATAAGCACAATGCCGCCGAAAGAGGAGCGAAGGCCCTCCTGTACGTATCCGTGAAATACATACATTAAACATTTTGTTATTAACATTTTTCGGCAATGACAGCTAAGTGACACTGACAGTTGAATCGTTTTTTTTTCTATACCATCAATTAAATACGTGCAGAGATTAGTGCCTGATCTGCTATTAAATTTCACAAACGTCATTCCGGTCACTTAAAAAAATATATTTAATAAATAATACAAAATAAAAATAAAAGAGCTGCATTTCCGTGATCGTTATGACGAATACTATCGGATAAAAATATAATTTGCCTATCTTCAAAAAACTTTACCTACCCAATTGTTAATGTTATTTTGAAATTATTCCTGTTATTCTTATTCTTAAATACCCAGCAATGTGGAATAACGAATAGCGCGAATAGCCCACATGTATCACGCGTACGGTCGCTGACCTGATGGCATAAAACTTGTGGTAATCTATTGATGTATTACGTGAAACGTTAGGTATTTGTATGGTTTAATTCAGTCGTATCAGTTTCATAGGCCGACATATGTTGCTCTCGTTTTTAGGGTTCCGTACCCAAAGGGTAAAAACTGGACCCTATTACTAAGACTTCGTTGTCTGTCTGTCTGTCCGTCTATCACTGGCTGTATCTCATGATCCGTGATAGCTAGCTGAAATTTTCACAGATGATGTATTTCTGTTGCCGCTATAACAAAAAGTACTAGAAACAGAATAAAATAAATATTTTAGTGGGGCTCCCATACAACAAACATGATTTTTTTTCGTAATTGCGTAATGGTACGGAACTCTTCGTGCGCGAGTCCGACTCGCACATGGCCGGTTTTTATTTCCAACAGATAAAAAAAAAGGTGGGTAAATAGAAATCCCTATCCTGTTATTAACGTAATGAGGGCTAACGCGTATGAATTCGCCGCTAGGGGCGCTAGTGTAGATGGTGGTCTTTTCCATAGTTAGTTCGAAATCTCAAATGTCACTTGTCACTTCAATGACTGACAGCTGTTCTTTGGTCTTTTGGACCACCATCAACAGAGGCGCCAACTGGTGAGCAAAAAAACGATAGCCCTCATTTCATCGTAAAGTAATTTTAATCCTGTAACGCTCCGTATTTAATCCGTCTAGTTCTTCAAATTAACCAAATTTTATCCAAAACTAATAAAAATATCTACAACAAAATAGAAATTCATCCATTTATTTATTAACTTGACAACTGACAGCTTTTAAACTCATGTTGTACCTATATTGAAAGTATATGTAAATAAGAAAACACTATAAAATAACTGTTTAAATATAAGGTGCCTTTCATACTTTATGAATTTTGGGCTATTTACTTACACTTGAAAGGTCGTCTGTAGTCTGTGTCCTACCTCCAGTGTCAGTTTGCGTGCTATTTTTGGGACAACCTGTATCTATTTTGTAGGAAATTTTATGCAGATTATTAACGTATATTTTGCTATTTATTGCTATGGGCTACCGTTTACGAGTTATGTACAAAAAACTATAGAAAGGGACCTTTAAACTCCCCCACCCCCTACCCGTTAGCTTCACCCCCACCTTTCGGTATTTTTAGTATGTTGTTTAATACATCATTCCCTTCAACTATGCCAAAATACGCTTAATACACGAATTATTTCCCCCATTTTTCTTTCGTTTAGTGGCCTGTAAAATAAAGTTGTAAAATAACTTGTGTATAACATCACAGAACCCTAAAACCTCAGAAGTAACTAGAGCAAGAACCCGTCACCCTTCTGACCCTTAACGCCGCAAATAGAGGCGTAGAGTGTTTATTTGTAACGCTAAATGTCAGCGCTATCTCTACATAGATGTAGAGCTTATGGATGACGCAAAACTTTACAATAATCATACACAATACATACAGATTATACAATTCATACAAATGGAGGCGAAGAGTGCTTATTTGTAACGCTAAATGTCAGCGCTATTTCTACATAGATGTAGAAGTCATGGATGACAATAAAAAAAATTTACGACATTCACACAAAATTTAAATTAATAGAAATGACAAATAATGTCAACAATTCAATTTACCTTCATTACTTCGTAATCTCGCAACCTTTTAGGAAAATCATGATAATATTAACAGTTTCAAAACTTAAATCTTTTATTTATATCAATTTCTAGTTGAAATCTATAATAATCCATACTATATATATTACTATATAATCATACTTAATATTATAAATGTGAAAGTGTGTCTGTTTGTCTGTTACCGTTTCACGCTTAAACCGCTGAACGGATTTAGTTTAAATTTGGCATAGAGATAGTTTGAGTCCCTGGGAAGGACATATAATAGTATTTATGTCGAAAGTCAGTCATCCCTAAAAAGGGGGAAAGGGGGGGGGGCGGAAATGAGAAAATTAACGAATTGCCTGTTAATTAGTGTAAGCAATTTAAGCATATTTTTAATATGATCAAAATTATTGCCATTAGATTTTATCCAATCGCTTTAAGGGGCCCACTGACTATCAGTCCGCCGGACGATATTGGCCTGCCAGTTGTTCGGAACTGTCAAATTTTTGTTCTAACTGACAGGCCTATATCGTCCGGCGGACTGATAGTCAGTGGGCCCCTTTACTTACTCTAACTGCTGGAACTAATTCCACGCAGACGAAGTCGCGGGCAAAAGCAATTTATTAATATTTCTGTGAAAATAACCTTCATAAAAATGTTAGGTTATATGTCAAATGCTAACAAAATCTGTCATATTTATTTAGGTACATTATTTGTCATTTCTACACTTCACTTTAATGTAAGTGTACGTTCGAATTAGCTTGTGTTAGATATTTCCTGAGACTGTTCCTATTAGTAATATAGACTGGTTTAGTTGTAGGCTTGACAGCCTACACCGAGCCTAAAGTAGTAGAGTGAGATAGACATATATAGCTCTCTGACGTTGAGTGTACCTAAAGAGTTTATTTGAGTTTTATAAAACATTATCAACATTGTTATAAATATTGTTAATATTTAATAGTTGATTAATACCAGTAAATGTCTAGTATTATATCTTAGCATACCTAAAACTGTTGATTAAAACAAAACGCCATTGATATGAGGAATAACAAAACGCAAGTGTCAAGATTGACTGATTGCTAATATAATATAAATGGGAACATTTAGAACGCTTTGTAAAAATAACATTAAACTACATATTATTCAGCAGATAAATATAGTTTTAATTGGTGAATCCACCAGCTGTTATTACTTGTATGTATTATGCTTGTTGTATGTATTGTGTCCTACATAGGGTCGGTTGCACCAAACTGTTTGTCATCGTTAAATAGTTCGCTAAATTCTATTGTATGGAAAGTTTCATAGTAAATGGCTGCGGCGCGCCGGGTGACGTTGATCAGTCTGTCAAGTGCGGATGGTGCAACTGGCACATAGTACGGCATCTATTGTCTTTACATCATTGGACAGAAATAAGTCTTATACTGCCCTAGTATATCGTTTCCACGATTTACCGCGGCAAATGGGTTCACATCTATATTATAGGACATCGTTTAATGGAGGGCACGGCTGTTTATACAAGGTGGTAAACAAGCGTACAGCCCACAAGGGGAGTGTCCTTGTTTTCTTTTCTGAAGAACTTATTGCGGTTTGCAGACTAACTCTCCAGTTTTATAAATCCTTTAGTTTCACGTTTCAACGACGCAATATAAATAACGACGAAGCGAAGCTCTGGTGGCCTAGCGGTAAGTGCGTGCAACTTTCAATCCGATAGTCGCGGGTTCAAACCCCGGCTCGTACCAATAAGCTTTACGGAACTTATGTACGAAATATCATTTGATATTTACCAGTCGCTTTTCGCTAAAAGAAAACATCGTAGGGGAACCGGACTAATCCTAACAAGGCCTAGTTCCTCCTCTGGATTGGAAGGTCAGATGGCAGTGAAAAAACTAGTGCTTACATCAATTCTTAGGATTAGTTGTCAAGCGGACCCCAGGCTCTCATGAGCCGTGGCAAAATGCCGGAATAACGCGAGGTAGATGATGATGATAAATAGAGACGAAGCTTTTGCGCAGCGTCATATTATTTGACGTTATAGAATATAATAGAATAGAAACAATTTATTCGTTAGCACACACAAATAGAAAATTATACAAAACAGAGAAACATAAAAAAAAGTGCCACGAAATGGTCTCACCTCAGCATGTTGCTGGCGACTTCCAGCGCTGATCTTCCGGTGAGACCATCCGGTGAAACAATCACGACAGGTAACAAAAAAACAACAAAATTAATATATAACATACAAAAGACAAGGACAGAAATAAGTCAAAAATACATATTACAATAAATTACAACCAATTACGTACAGCTGTTACCAAGGTACATTACAGTTGAGTTGCTTGCGGCATAACACACAGCGTAACACTTCTATAGTTAAGAGTTTTGAATGATTCACGGTTAGTTTCACTAGACTTATATTGACCGGGATATAGACCCACTTTGACACCCACCCGCTATCTTCAGTCACCCGTGAACATGATGCATGTAACTGCGTCGAAATATCGTGAACTCATAAACAATACAAAAGGTAATCACGGTCTATATCCCGGCAATATAAGACTTGTATAGTTATTCTAGTTAGTTGTTTCTACCTAATAAATAAGTATAGGTATCTACCTACATTGTTCATGTAGAGGTAGTAAGTAAACTTAATAATCTTATGGAATACATTTACATCCACAATTCCGGAAGGGATCGCTCTTTAGAAGAGTCAAAACCTTTACATATACTCGTAGTGAACTGTAAGCCTCTATACAGAGTAAAACAAATAGTTTCTCTACATGAAAATGAAAATGAAAATTGAAAATGAAAAATTGTTTATTTCGTTTAAGAATTGTATGCGTGTGAGTGTAATGTGTGTGTGTGTGTGTATGTGTTTAGGTTCCTAAAACATTGTGAATTAAGTTTTCTGTAACATACATGCTAAATAACCTTTTACTAACATGACACATAAAAGGTATTTATTTCAACAACAACAATTTTAAATTAATAAAACATTATTATCCAATTACAATACTATAAAACTTAAAAGCTAAATCTAAAAATAATACTAACCTTAAAATAAAATACAAAAAAATATTCCTCTGCGGCATGGTGCCGTAGATGCTCGCAGCATTTCCTCGCTGTACCGCTAGACTAATTATTTGAGCTAGGAAGCTGCCAGCAGCTCTGCGGTCACCGGTGACCTCTGCCAACCTTTTGGATAGTTTCTTAGTAAGCTTTAGGGCGCTTGGACCCCATGGGCCAAGGGTCTCAACGCCAAAAGGTACGAAAGGTACCTTTTTACTTAATTTATTAAGGGCCACTTGCGCGTTCCCGCGTAAGCCAACTAGGAAATTAACTATACACTGAAATAGATGTCATATACCTATATTCTAAAAAAAACTTGTTCTATTAAAAAAAAAAATTAAAAAAAATCTTATTCTATTCTATATATTACAGAAAATGTACTTAAAATCACAAATCAAAATATTGTTCCCCGGAACGCGAAAGTGGCTCTTCGAATAAAATAAAATAAATTACTCAAGCACAAAAAATAATATATTAAATCACAAAATACACATAAATTGTTTAAAACTATTTAGATGATTGGTAGGTCATGAAATTGTCTGCACGGCTAAATAAATTTAACGAAAACGCGTACATATTTGTACCTTTTTCTTAGTGGGACCATAGAGTAACTTATACTAGAGCGGTACTGTCATAGTAAATTTTGTAACCCCAGTAAATTCACTGCCATCTGTCGATACATACACTTTAAAACTAAAAATGAAGATTTATAAAAATACGATAGAATGTATTTAAATATAGATAAATGATTTTTTTTATTTGCATTAATTATTTTTATGATTTTGACCCATGTTCTTTCACTGATATGCGTTAAAATTGTTAAATAACAAACGAAACCGTCAACGCCATCTATACGACTGTAGGCCAAAACTAGTAGCGCCCTCTGAACGAGAATCAAATTTTCTTGATTTTCGAGGCACGTTTTTTCCTTAGACTGTATCCATCTACTACGGAGTTATATCTACCTTTGGTGGGACTGAACAAAGAAGCCAAATAATTTAATTTCCTAACTAGGTAGAAGAACAAAAGCAAGCAAATTAGGTGTTTTGTTTATGTTGTTGCACTGAACGAGACCTATTTATTTTCACTATCGACAGTTTGAAATTCTAATTAAAGGTTTTCCTATGTCCCTCATTGCTGAGGATCGCGACCATGTATGCTCCATGACCATACTTACTTACTTCTTGGATCTTGGCCTCCGACACCAAAGACCGCCATGCTACTCTGTCCAAAGCTGTTTCTGTCCAGTCGACGGCGCCGAGTTCGCTGAGGTCTTTCTGCACTTCGTCTCTCCAGCGGTACCTAGGGCGTCCAGACGGTCTTCGGCGACTTGGTACTCCAGAGTACGCCCTCCAGACTGCGCGATCTTCCCCCATCCGGACTACGTGCCCGAGCCATCGGAGCCTGGCGGCTTTCGTTTCTCCGATGATGTTCGGCTCGGACACCAGATCCTCAATCTCCTGGTTCTTGCGGAGTCTCCAGGTTCCATCCTCTCGACGTGTGGGTCCCAATATCTTGCGGTAGATCTTCCGCTCGGCTACCAGCAGAGCGCGCTCCTCTTTTTGTGTTAGTGTCCAGGCTTCGCATCCATGACCATAGTTCTAACTAAAGGTACACTACTCTTTTCTATATACTTTGCTTCACTGCGACATTTAGTGTCTTCAGGTGAAAAATGGGAGCATTGGTCCCATTCCCCGAACCGATTGGATAGGAGGGAACGGAACCATAACTCTACCCTATTATAAAGCTTACCAAGCACATCGCCACACAGACCATTTTAATCTGATCTCCAATAGGGTAGTTGATAAGTTGACACATGTTGAATTTTATAATTAAATCTAGTTAAATATATAGAAAATGAGCAATTTATCACAATAAATTAGTAACTTAAAAAATATATGGGAATAATAAAAAAATACAAGACCTCAAATTTTCGAAAAAAAACTTTTTTTAACTTTCAAATAGGAAAAAAATAGCGATACCATTCGATTCCTTACATTTTATTAAAAAAATATTGTATAGCAACATTTCACCGACAAAACCGTAATTTCCATGTTTTCCATGCATCGAAACGGCTTCTAAGCAAAGCGGCTTCTAAGGAAAGTGACACGGTGACGTCACGATGTGTTGCCATTTGTGTTAGATCGTTTGCTCAGTAAAGTGGCTATGCCAGACTTTGACCATTGTTTGTGACTTTTATATTGCTTTAAGACAATGGGTCCCATACAGACATTTAATCCTCAAAACAAACCTGATCCATTAAAAAAAATTGTCAACTACCCAATTAATTTCATTATTACCACGATATAGGACAGTAGTATATAGTGCAATCCCCATGCACGAAAGAAAACCTTACAGTACAAAAGGCGGACTTAATGCCATAATGCATTTTCTACCAGTCAACCTTACATTGATGTAGGATGAACTCTATAACATTACAAATCAAATCCAAAATAATATTTTTTTAATTCTTATCACTTAAAATAATCATTTAATAGTCAATTCTACTCACCGACATCAAAAATCAACTCAAAATTTGCATCAAATGACTTTGCCACTTGTGTACAAAATGCAATTTTCACTTTCGTTTTTAAAACGTAAAGAGGACCTTTACGGACTTGTGTGGTGAAAATAAAATTGAATCGTAGTGTGTATAAAATTCACAGAGGTCGTTATTCATTAGGCATAATATTATGTTTTCTTAAACTAACCTATCTGCTACACATGTTGCCAGGCAAAGTGATGGCAGGTGGACCAAAATGTTGACAGATTAGCTAGCTATACACGCACGGATTTGCCCGTCGGATCTGCCTGAAAGATGTGTCTGGCGGACACATCCGTCAATGTGTGGCGAGAAATAGACACAGATGGGCAGCGGACGGGCATCCGGCGGATAAATCTGTGTCTATTTTTCGCCACACATTGACGGATGTGTCCGCCAGACACTTCAGGCAGATCCGACGGGCAAATCCGTGCGTGTATGTCTAGCTATTGGTGGCCGCTTTCGGATGGGGTGGATGACGTTCGAAAAATCGCTGGACAATTTGGATGAGACTAGCCCAGGACCGGGATAAGTGGCGTACACGAAGAGAGGCCTATGCTCAGCAGTGGGCGACTGAAGGCTAGAATGATGATGATGATGAACCTATCTGTTTATCTCTACTCTTACTCTAATTATTCCCGCACCAAAAACTCGATGTAAGTATGTGACTGCTACATAATGGAAGGCTTTATGAGTGTGGGTTTATAAAACAAGCTGAAAGTAATAGTGTCATAAAAACATCGCATGAGTGTTGCATACTCGTAGAATCTAAAAGCCAAACTTTATCACTGTGGGAAGTATAGTCCTACCCTTTCTATAAACTAAGTACTTTAAGTACTAAGTACTTTTGGGGCAGACCGCGGCGGACTTTCTCTGATCAGATCGGAGAAATCCTGAAGAAAGGCCAGGTCAAGAGGACCCTAAACCGGCGAGCGTGTATGAGGAATGTTATGAAAGTGAAGGAAGCGAAAGAGGTATGCCAGGATCGTAGCAAGTAGAAATCAGTGGTCTCTGCCTACCCCTCCGGGAAATAGGCGTGTTTATATGTATGTATGTATGTATGTAAGTACTTTAAATTAATTTTTACAAGCAGAAACGTCAGCGAACGATGCATTTAAGCTTAAACCGTTTAATAAGTGTAACGCTCTTACGGTCGATGTCGCTAGGGTCCCCTAGACCCATATAGTGGGAAGATTTGCTGGCTATGGATGAGGTCTTGGTGGCTTAGTTGTCAGCTAGAGCGCTGGAGTATCGATCCAGAGGCCGTGAGTTCAAATCTCACCCAAGGCTG
This sequence comes from Cydia strobilella, assembly GCF_947568885.1. Classification (NCBI taxonomy): domain Eukaryota; kingdom Metazoa; phylum Arthropoda; class Insecta; order Lepidoptera; family Tortricidae; genus Cydia; species Cydia strobilella. Next base: position 14,000,982 of record NC_086059.1, on the reverse strand, counting down.
TAATTTTCCCACTTTTAAATTTATTCTAAGTACTTTACTTGCGCTTTTCCTATTTCTTATAGAAAATTCTATTCTTCTTCAGTATAAAGAGCTACGAGTACCTATCGTATAATATAAACTAAAGATGCTTCAAAATAGGCAGTCTGTATGGCGTGGGCAAACGTATAAACAAGCTGACAACTAGAAGGCCGATTCACAGGGCCGATTCGAAATACATTTTGTCAGTTTGATCTCATTTTGTCCTGTCGAAGTCATTTCAAGGGATTACATTATGGGGTTCTTCAAAAAGGAGTGTATAGGTTTCTAAAGGCTTGGCATCGCGCATGACGCCTCTGGGGTCCTATTCTGCTGTGAACGCTTTCCATATCGTTCGAACGCTGGCCAGCCGTTTTGATTATTTGCCACCAAAGTGATATAAAAAAACTTCACCCATGCATCTCGCTTGTTCTTACATATAGGCGCAATCGAGATGCACCACGAGTAACAAATCATTAATCTATATCATTCCATTTTCACCACTTAGATGGTTGGCAGTCCTCAAATGTCCGTTTCTCCAGAAAATTCCTGCCTCGCACAGCTGCTGTGGAATGAACTGTCGCCTGCGGTATTTCCGGACCAATACGAGCTAAATCTTCAAGAAAAGAGCGTACTCCTATCTCAAAAATTTGGTGTTCGAATTTAAACTATCGTCAGACATAGGTACTAACATTAGTTTAGAGGAACGTGGTTGGGTGAGTAAAAGGTACCGTTGACGGGTAGACTTAAAACTGATCTATTCAATCATAATCAAGTGTTTTATACATCTCTAACGGCGGTACAGACATTATCTTAACCGAATCAGCGCGTGCTCTAACCTACAATAAGTTATCGACACGCGCCGATAATATTTTGCTGACCGCCATAATTAGTATAAGCTTGTTTTACGGTTAAACTTACGTGTTTAAACACGTAAAAACGCGTAACGAATTAAATAGTAAAATTACTTTTATACCCATTTTTTAAGTTCGAATATCGCTCCAGCAATGTGTAAACATAAACAATTATTGAGTTATATTTTTCCTATTCGTGTTCACAGTAAACCGAACTGAAAGCTGATGGTAATTCTACTACTTAATTCTAGGCCTCGTATAATTTGATTCAAGTGTTTGTTTTGCTGTAGAAATTACCGTTACTGGTATATAAATATTCGAGTATGGAAAAATGAAAGTTCGTAGTTTAGAGTTGAATGATTCACGGTTAGTTTCACTAGGCTTATATTGACCGGGATATAGACCGTGATTATAAATAATACAAAAGGTAATCACGGTCTATATCCCGGTCAATATAAGTATAGGAGGCAAACGATCAGACGGATCTGATGGTAAGCGATTACCGCCGACACCCGCAACACCAGAGGGGTTGTAGTGCGTTGCCGGATTTAAGATGGGAGTACACTCTTTTCTTGAAGGTTTGAAGGTCGTATCAGTCTGGAAATACGGCAGGCGAGTTCAGTTTAGCTGTGCGAGGCAGGAAGTTTCTGGAGAAACGCACAGTTGAGGACTGCCAACCATCTAATCTGGAAATGTTATGGCGTAGGGCGATGGCGGAAAGAAGCGGCAGGGATTAATCCGAACAATTCCTCGGAGCACTCCCCGTTATACTTGCGTGGTTGTGGTTGCGCTGTGTTTGTTTCCTTAATTATTTTATAGAACAAAAGTCATAGCATAAACCTTCGACTTTATATGGATATTGGTTTAATAATGAAATTAGCTTTTATATACTTCTTAACTTTAAATACGCCTACATGACAGCGTACCTTATGGCTGCTTAAAACATTCAAACATACAAACTTTCGAATTTATTAAGTACATATACATATTAATTTTAGTATTTTTAGGGTTCTGTACCTCAAAAGTAAAAAACGGAACCCTTATAGGATCACTCGTGCTCTGTCTGTCTGTCGGTCTGTCACAGCCTGTTTTCTCCGAAACTACTGGACCAATTTAGTTGAAATTTCGTACACATATGTAAGTTTGTGACCCAAAGACGGACATATATCGTGAACAAATGAATTTTAAACATGGGGGCCACTTCGGGCCAATGGTAACATCTGTCCTCTTTATACATATTTTGCGTAGTCTGCGTTTTAAGATTAAAAATTGTAAGGACCCAAGCTATGTGAAATAGTTATTTGTGCAACAAGAGAGGAAAGTTGGTTTTTTTTTGCGAGTGTTGATTTTCTCTCTATGCTCAAGATTCTAACTTAGAATCACTCGCTTCGCTCGTGATTCAATTATAGGATCTTTCGCTGACTCGGGACTCAAAAATAACTTTGCTCTTGTGTGACACATATAATTTTTTACCTCAGTCGTGAGATCATATTAAAGGTTAAAATGTATTTCGAGTTTGTAATAGACCCCGAAGTATGAAGTGGCTGTTCATGGCCTTCACTAAATTAAAAAGCTACTTTGTTTCACTCCCTAGAGTGAGGAAAGTCGCACTTTCCTCACTCCCTGGAGTGACTAAAGTCGCACTTTTCTCACTCCAGGGAGTGACGAAAGTAGGCTTGTTCAGCTGCTAAGGTGAAAAATACTATGGTACGAGAGGCAACTCTTTGTAAGGGACGTACTGGGGTCAAAACACTGACACAGCATATTTCTGCAAACACACCAACACAACTCCTTTTCTCTATTTACCCAATTAAAATGCTCGTTTGAACACGTTCAAAATAACAAATGACCGGGACGCTTATACACGTCACCCTTTAACCCTTCACATTTTACTAGCCTTTGTACGACAATGTACCAGAGACCAATGTATTATATAGACACGTCAACTACTTACAATGCTCGTTTGAACACGTTCAGAATAACAAATGACCGGGACGCTTATACACGTCACCCTTTAACCCTTCACATTTTACTAGCCTTTGTACGACGTTGTACCAGAGACCAATGTATTATATAGACATGTCAACTACTTACAATGCTCGTTTGAACACGTTCAGAATAACAAATGACACAAACTTAAACATGTCCCCCTTTAACCCTTCACATTTTACTAGACTGACAACGTTGCATCCGTGACAGGTAAATAATAAAGACAGATGCGCCGGATTCTAGGACTCCATTAGGAACGAAAAAATAAGACAGGATGGAAAATATTTTCGTGTAAATAAATTACAATGTACATACACTGCACACTTATGTATTATGCTTCGGTTCTGTTTTTTTTTAGGGACTGCAACAGCTAAACTTGACAACCGCTTAAGTATGCATATGTGACGTTTTCAACCAAAAGGTATCACATTGTCGGTTGTCGATAAGATTGATTTCAAATTGAAGCTGTATGAAAAATAGCGCCTTATTGACAACCGACAATAACCCTTTTGGTTGAAATACCCTTTTACCCTTTGGCTGAAAATGGCACATATTTTCAGTTACAAATTGCAATAAAATAACTATACAAAAATCAACCTTGTTTTGATATTAATACTGTTCACTATGGCCAAAGATAGATATAACTCCGTAATAGATGGATACAATCTAAGGAAAAAACGTGCCTCGAAAATCACGAAAATTTTATTCTCGATCAGAGGGCGCCACTAGTTTTGGCCTACACTCGTATAGAGGGCGTGGACGGTTTCGTTTGTTATTTATAATTTTAACGCATATTAGTGAAAGAACATGGCTCAAAATCATATAAAAATAATTAATGCAAATAAAAAAATCATTTATCCATATTTCAATATATTTTAACGTATTTTTATAAATCTTCATTTTTAGTTTTAAAGTATGTCGATAGATGGCAGTGAATTTACAGCGGTTACAAAATTTACTATGACAGTACCGCTCTATCTTATTATATCCTCTTTGCTATGGCGCAGCGCTGGTGGCCTAGCGGTTAGAGCGTGCGATTCAATCCAGAGGTCGCGGGTTCAAACCCCGGCTCGTATCGTACTAATGAGTTTTTCGGAACTTATGTACCTACGATATATCATTTGATATTTACCAGTTGCTTTTCGATGGAAAACATCGTGAGGAAACCGGACTAATCCCAATAAGGCCTAGTTTCCCCTCTGGGTTGGAAGGTCAGATGGCAGTCGCTTCCGTAACAAAAGTGCCTATGTCAATTCTTGGGATTAGTAGTCAAGCAGACCCCAGGCTCTCATGAGCCGTGGCAAAATAGAAACAGTTCACTATGGCTTTGAGCTTGTTGGGTTTGGTTGTAAACAGATGTTTTTTTTTAAGATTTATGCGATAAACGAGCCGTTTGATTAGACTTATTAGTGTGTGAAACTAAACGTGAATCATTCAAAACTGTATCCTTTTGATGATAAGCAATTTACTTGGTTGCAACACTTGCAAGTGCGTTGCTGGCATCAAAGATAGATATAACTCCGTAATAGATGGATACAGTCTAAGGAAAAAACGTGCCTCGAAAATCAAAAAAAATTGAATCTCGATCAGAGGGCGCTACTAGCTTTGGCCTACTGTCGTATAGATGGCGTTGACGGTTTCGTTTGTTATTTAACAATTTTAACGCATATCAGTGAAAGAACATGGGTCAAAATCATAAAAATAATTAATGCAAAAAAAAAATCATTTATCCATATTTAAATACATTTTATCGTATTTTTATAAATCTTCATTTTTAGTTTTAAAGTGTGTCGACAGATGGCAGTGAATTTACTGTGGTTACAAAATTTAATATGACAGTACCGCTCTAGTATAAGTTACTCTATGCTGGCATTTAAGATGCAAATGCGCTCTTTGACAGTCTTTACTCTTAAACCATCGCTCCACAACGTACATAAGATAATATACAGCTGTGTACACACACAGAGGCTCAAGTAATTCCATGTTTACTGTACACTTTACTACCAAAACGTCACAACCGCCAAAGCCTTCAAACTAACATACTACTTTTTGTTCCACGCGAGTTTCTACCGAGTTGTAAAACACATTGTATGGAGATGTGTCTTTTGGTAGTTGATGATGAGTCAGCGTGTCGGACCCTGTGTTGTGGTGATAAGCAAATGTTGCGTTAGTGACGATGACGGCTACTGGGTTTGCTTGTGCAAATCATAAGGGTGTCATCTTCCTCGCGTTGTCCCGGCATTTTTGCCACGGCTCATGGGAGCCTGGGGTCCGCTTGGCAACTAATCCCAAGAATTGGCGTTGGCACTAGTTTTTACGAAAGCGACTGCCATCTGACCTTCCAACCCAGAGGGGAAACTAGGCCCTGTTGGGATTAGTCCGGTTTCCTCACGACGTTTTCCTTCACCGAAAAGCGACTGGTAAATATCAAATGATATTTCGTACATAAGTTCCAAAAAACTCATTGGTACGAGCCGGGGTTTGAACCCGCGACTTCTGGATTGCAAGTCGCACGCTTTACCGCTAGGCCACCAGCGCTTCATCATAAGGCGCCCGTACGTACAAAATGACACCACTGTTAGGACGCCCAACATTTCTAACATTCCTCAGCCGTGCACGGAATTCGCGCGCGGACAATACTTGTTATAATAATTACTAACTTACAACAAAGATAGATATAACTCCGAAATAGATGGATACAGTCTAAGGAAAAAACGTGCCTCGAAAATCACGAAAATTTGATTCTCGATCAGATGGCGCCACTAGCTTTGGCCTACTCTCATATAGAGGGCGTTGACGGTTTCGTTTGTTATTTATAATTTTAACGCATATCAGTGAAAAAAATGGGTCAAAATCATATAAAAATAATTAATGCAAATAAAAAATCAATTATCCATGTTTAAATACATTTTATCGTATTTTTATAAATCTTCATTTTTAGTTTTAAAGTATGCCGATAGATGGCAGTGGTTACCGTGGTGGTTACAAAATTTACTATGACAGTACCGCTCTATCTTATTATATCCTCTTTGCTTACAAATAAGAACAACCGTTTTGAATGATTCATGGTTAGTTACAACAGACTTATATTGACCGGGATATAGACCTCAAAAACAAAAGGTAATCACGGTCTATATCCCGGTCAATACAGTGTGTATATCTAATACGGGCAATAAATTAAACCAGATATAGAATTTATTCATTTAGTGTCCCACTGCTGGGCAAAGGCCTCCCCTCGTTTCCTCCACTCGACCCTGTCGTTTGTAGTGTCCCGCCAATCCGGATAAAATGCGTCTAAGTCGTCCCGCCATCTCCTTTTCGGCCTGCCTGCACCCCGGCCAGCACCATCTATGGTGTTCCGTGGGTCCCACTCGGTAACCATTTTGGCCCACCTTTCAGGGTGCATGCGGCAGACATGCCCAGCCCAGTCCCACTTAAGCTTAGCGGTCTGGACACCTACATCTACAACTCGAGTTCTGGAGCGCAGTTCCGTGTTTCTGATTCTATCAGTTCTGCGAACACCTAGTATACTGCGCTCCATCGCTTCAGAATTTATTCCAGAATTTATTCATCTAATCATTAATTAAGAAGTTTTTTTAATTTACACTTCATTATGACCCCGTATTTTTTTAATTTATTTACTGAGCAGCAATGTACTGCAAACATTGAGAAACATAAGATGACATGACATTACGAGATACGAGCTTTTTAATAGTAACTGCCAACAAGCGTTGACAGTTACTTTAAAACGCTCGTATCTCGAAACTTGTGTGGTGTATTACATTGCGGGCTGAATTATTTTGTAATAAATATAAAAGCCTCGGTAGAGAGTACCATTTCGTTCCATTTGGAGTTGAAACTAGGTCCATGGGGTCCCAGCGCGCACAAGTTGTTTGCAGAAATCGCGAAGCGTCTGGTTGACGTAACTGGTGACCGAAGAGCTGGCGGCTTCCTCGCACAACGTATCAGCATTGCGATACAGCGAGGAAATGCCGCAAGCATCCTTGGTACAATGCCTCACGGGCCTATTTTAGCATGTTGAACTTGAAAAAAATTCAAAAGATACGACACACGAAGATAAGAACCGCGCTTAAAACTATAGATGCTCTCAACCAAGCTCAAAAGTTGAAATGGCGATGGGCCGGACATGTGGCACGACTTAAAGACCGCAGATGGACGAAAATCGTCACCCTATGGAAAGGCCCTCAAGGCAAGCGACGCAGTGGAAGGCCACACTCACGCTGGGACGAGGACATCATTAAAATAGCTGGACCAAACTGGCATCAAACCGCACTTGACCGATCAAAATGGCAAACTTTGGAAGAGGCCTTCACCTGAGAGGGGTTCCTGTTATATACAAATTATTTAGTAAATATTTATAAGCAACTAACAACCAAAAACTAGTATTTAAGCAAAAAAAAAAAAAAATTTTTTTACTAACCATCATAAAGCAAGAAATCGTTAATAATATATCTGTAATAATTTAGCGGGAAATAAAAGGCTTTTTATTTTTATTTTTATTTATTTATTTACTGAGCAGCAATGTACTGCAAACATTGAGAAACATAAGATGACATGACATTACGAGATACGAGCTTTTTAATAGTAACTGCCAACAAGCGTTGACAGTTACTTTAAAACGCTCGTATCTCGAAACTTGTGTGGTGTATTACATTGCGGGCTGAATTATTTTGTAATAAATATAAAAGCCTCGGTAGAGAGTACCATTTCGTTCCATTTGGAGTTGAAACTAGATCCATGGGGTCCCAGCGCGCACAAGTTGTTTGCAGAAATCGCGAAGCGTCTGGTTGACGTAACTGGTGACCGAAGAGCTGGCGGTTTCTTCGCACAACGTATCAGCATTGCGATACAGCGAGGAAATGCCGCAAGCATCCTTGGTACAATGCCTCACGGGCCTATTTTAGATTTAAGCTAGTTATTAATTTCGTTTACGTTACCACTGTATATATCTTGTATGTAAATAAAGAGTATTTATATTCTTTTGTATGGATACAATTTTAATTGCAATTCTAAGTAAAATCACATTTAGAAACGGGTCTATCGCGAATTTATTTTGTTACCTTTATTTACCGACGTTTAGACACAGGTTTCACTGGTCGTGGTCGCGGCTAACTGACGTCCCAGCAAAATGTCAAAACAGAGATTTGTGTGACTACCCCACGAAAAGAGCATTTAAAGTTTGAGGTAGACATCACATTTTCAAACCACCCACTACACATAAAAGTTAATTATTGTCAATAGTCCGACACACAACACTCACAACATCCGCGCACACATCCGAAGATAGATCCTTTTGGCTTTAACTTCTGATTCTTGTGATTTAATATGTGTTCAAACCGCGAAAGTTTTAAATGTTATATTCTAAGTAAAAGTTATCTAATTACATTTCTTATGTCCTATACCACCTATTGTTTTTTTTTTGTTTTTTCTCTTATTTTAGAGTGTCTTATTTTGTCTATTTTTCTTATATTGAGCATGCTTCTTTCTAACGCGCGTTGACAAGTGATAATTTTCTTTTGAGCGTTTGCTGTGAATTTCCATGTTTGGCTTCCATATGTCATACATGGCAAGACGCTTGAGTTCAGGACTTTAGTTTTAATGGCTATTGGCATGTTGCTTTTAAATATGTCTTTAAGGCTCCAGTATTTGTTCCATGTTTGTTTTATTCGCCTTTCTATTCCCAATTCATTATTAAATTTATTAAAACTAATGTTTTTCCCTAGGTAGGTATATTTTTCTACATATTCTAGTGTGTTGCCATCTATGCCTATTGGTCTTTTCCAGCTATTGGTCATTGCCTTTGTCTTGCTTACTAGCTTAAAAAAACAAGAGCAACAGATGCCTTGAGTTATGCAAAGAAACTTAAGTGGAAGTGGGCAGGCCATACAGCAAGACTAACAGACAAGAGATGGACATCGAAAGTCACTAAATGGAGAGGCCCACTTGGCAGAAGGGGCCAAGGCAGACCACTTACACGTTGGGAAGATGACATAAAAGGAACAGCCGGCACAGACTGGATGTCATTAGCACAGGACAGGGACAAATGGGCAGCACTGGAGGAGGCCTTTACCCACTAGGGATTCATGTAATTAAACACTAATTTTAAGATTGTTTTATTTTTTCAAATTTATATGTAACCGTTTTTTACATCGAATAAAGGGCTTTTTTATTTTTTTATTTTATTTTTTATTTATTTTTTATTTTATTTATACCACCTATACCTATACCTATAGGTATACCACCGTTAAGAGATTCGCCCGTATTAGATTTACACACTGTATAAGTCTAAATAAGAACTTGTCAGATATTTTTGCGGCCTTCGTTGTGCAAGATTTTATAGTGGCATAATTGTATGTATCATGAACTCAATTACACCAACGCAGTTCACGCAAAAGGATGGCAATTGAAGTCAATTGTGGCTTAATGTGGTTTGCCATAAATATCGAATCAATAGCACATTACTTAAACAGGTCACAGATAAATTCAATCCATACTAATATTATAAATAAGAAAGCGTGTCTGTCTGTCTGTCTGTCTGTTATCTACAATGTATGTAATGTGTATTGTATGTGTGTAATGTGTATTGTAATGTTACAAGTGAGTCTAAACCGTGAAATTATTTAATGTCTGTTATCACTTCGCGCTTAAACCGTTGAACCGATTTAGTTGTGGTATAGAAATAGTTAGTCCCGGGGAAGGACATAGGGTAGTTTTTATCCCAGAAATCATCCTTTATGGGGGTGAAAAGGGGGTTGGAAGTTTGTATGGGGAATCGATAAAAAGCAGATTGGATAAAAAAAAGCTACTTAAATTACTAACTCCACGCAGACGAAGTCGCGGGCAAAAGCTAGTAATAATATATTTGGACGAGAAGCGTGGATGGGTTACTTAATTAAACATAAAGGTTATGGGTTACTTAATTAAGCTAAAGATTACTTAATTAAACATATGAAATGATAAATATTATGGGATAATCTTACATAAATCAACCTAGCCCCACAGTAAACTCAATAAGGCTTGTATTATAGGTTTTAGACGCCGATAACTACATAATATATGTATATCGTCACTATACTTACTCAACCTCATATCTGCAACAATCATTTGATGGAAATGTCGCTTTTCTTTCATTCGGAATACGGGTGTTTTTGTCATCAAATGAGTGTTGCAGATATGAGGTTGAGTAAGTATAGCGGCGATATAATACATAGATGTAGGTGAAAGTATAAATGCCCTCACCAGGATTGGAGCCTGGGACCTCCATCGTAGCCAGATCATTACAGCAAGGGGGAAATGACATGTTCGTACCTGTAACCAAAATAAAGAGCGTTTTTAAATACAATTAAATAATAATTGTATCAATATGTGACACTCCATACAGTGTATGTTGCTACAAGTGAAAAAAATCAGTAAAAATCAACGTGTGATATACTCGTATCATTCAATAGGTTTAAAAACAACTAAAGTTTTTCCAAAAATTAAGATAATTCTTTGAAAATAATCGTTTTGAAAGATTAAAAAAAAATCTCTCCCTCTGAAGGAACTTCAAAACTTAAGGGGCCCATCAGTCTGCCAGACGATATCGGCCTGTCAGTTGTTGGGAACTTTTAAAATTTTGTTCTAACTGACAGGCCGATATCGTCCGGCTGACTGATAGTCAGTGGACCCCCTTAAGTTTTGAACAAAAAAGTGCAAAAAATTTGATAAAAAAAAACATTTAGGTAGAAACTAAAGGGTAATAAATACCTAATTTACGAGAAACGTGTTACGAATATGATCGGTTGAGTAATTAATGAGTTGTTTCCAAAAAAAACTCTATTAATATAAAAGACGTAATTGCCGCGAAGGTACGCCCTTTATATCATATGAAGGTACGGAACGCTGCATTATGCGTGGCCCGACACGCACTTGGACCGTTTTTTTAGCTTGTAATCATCATACATCGCTTGATACATGCATTTACAATGTTTGTACAACGTAATTGAATAAAACATTCCTGACATTACCCTCACAGGTATCACAAGCTATTATTCATTACAAGAATGCTAGGTCATTAGAAATAAAATAACACTCATAATGTTATTATGGCTTCTTACATCAAACTATTCATTCATTGCTCATATTATAGGTAACATTAATAAGCAAATGATTGGTAGGTAATTTTAAACTTATTTTTACACACACACACATACACAGTTTTTTTCTACTCGTCGACTATAATGGTTGAATTAAGATTTCGTAGGTATAGCAAACTGTGATTGGGTACTTCTCATGTAGATGTAGGGGCTCCCAACTCAACTATAATATTAATTTCGAAACGGTTTAGTCAACTATAATGAAATTGACCAATCGCAGCCAAAATAAAGAAAAAAATTGTCTTTAAATGGAATTTAGCAAAGATTTTAAATTCAATTTTTGCATAATGCAAATAATTGCAAAATGCACAATATTATGTCGAAATTTTTAAATTATATTTTTACCATTTTTGGCGCAATAATTTGCGGCGCTATGCGACGTAAGCGCCAGCCGCCATAAGGTAGCTTTTGCCGTGGAACATCACATATCTTTACTACTTCATATCTAGTGAATCTCTAATTAATTTCCCGAATCGCGCCGTAAAGCATTGACTTTGCTGACTTTATTAAGCGCACTCAAAAATTGAAAATTGGCACAATCGTAGGTACCCAGTTTCCTCTTATCGTAAAACGTTATCATCACGCTTGCTCGAGAAAGGTAGTACCTACGTGCCGTGAGAATTATCGACATTATAGACAGAAATAATACGCGATTTTCATTATTTGGTTTCCTGTAGCACGGAAAACTAGTTTTGACTGAAAAATCCCTCTCGAAAAGTAGCATTTTCGTATTTTGGAAGTATTTTTTGACGAGCAGACGAATCGCCTCGGCAAGCGATTTCCGTTGCTCATGGTCACCCGCAGTACCCGGGGGGTTCTAAGTGCGTTGCCGGCATTTAAGATGGGAGTACACTCTTTTCTCAATGAGAGTAAGTAATTATCAAAATCATTTTCATGTAAAAAGTTTTATTTGTTACCATATGACGATACCGCTATGCCAGTGTATATTGGTAATGCGTGAATTGGTTGTTTGATTTCCAACATGGCGGCCGTAAACAGTTGAATGCGTGACGTCACACACCAAGTTTAGACAACTGTAAATATTGCCGAAATGGAGTAATGAACCAGTTATACAATTCAGAACATTGTGTGATCAGAAAAATACAATATGTACACTAAAATCAAAGATAGATAATACTCCGTAATAGATGGATACAGTTACAGTCTAAGGAAAAAACGTGCCTCGAAAATCAAGAAAATTTGATTCTCGATCTCGGCGCCTTTGGCCTACTTTCGAATAGATTGCGTTGACGGTTTCGTTTGTTATTTAACAATTTTAACGCGTATCAGTGAAAGAACATGGGTCAAAATCATATAATAATAATTAATGCAAATAAAAGAAAACATTTATCCATATATAAATACATTTTTTGACATTTTTAATTTTAATCGTGTGTCGATAGATGGCAGTGAATTTACTGTGGCTCAAAATTTACTATGACAATACCGCTCTATCCTATTATAATCTTCTTTGGTAAAATAAAAGAATTATATACACAAGGTGTAACAGTAATCGTATAGAAAAGAACCGACTTCTCGAAACAGTTTGAAATTTAATTGATCTCTAGATATAGTATAATTAATCCATTTCGTCACGTTTTTCTAGAAGCATTTCGTTTCTATAAGGGTCGCAGTTCTAACCTAACCTAACCCACTTCTCTGATAGCAGTTCGGTTCTGCGAGGAGCGTAGTTCAAACCTAACCTAACCAACTTATCTAGCATATCGTTTCTGTAAGGTTATAGTCAATAGTCAATAGTCAATATAATCTTTATTTAAATAGGCCTAGCAACAAGCACTTTTAAATTGTCAAGTTTTAAATATTACCTTAATCTAAATATCAGAGCATTTCTTAAAAACATGGAACTATTATAGATATGTCAAACTTAATAATAAGAATTCACAAAAGGATCGTGAAACACCAAAATTGTATAAAAAATACTAGTCTAGAAACTTATATATATTTATGCCAGTATTTGACAGTCCACACACGAAGCTGTAATATACAGGATGGCTAAAAAATTTGTGCATTCTCGTTGCCAGGGAGGTTTTGGAATTTTTATGAGCAACTTTTACTGTGGGTCCAACCACGAAATCGCGAAAAAAAATTTACCCTCCCGTAGAAAATGGACCAGCCAAAATGTACGAAACAGCCAATTTTTTTTTCGCGATTTCGGGGTTGTTCCCATAGTAAAAATTGCTCAGTTTAATCCCAAAACCTCCCTGGCAACGGGAATGCACTTATTTTTTAGCCACCGTGTACCTATATTATGATATGTAACGATATCATATCGCAAGGCATCTTAAGATACCTTAAGATGTTATAGCTCGGTATATTATGATATATTTTGGTATGCTCCCACAATGTAGGAGCTAGACAGATAGTGATATAAATTGATTAAATGAATTAGTGATATGAAAAAAAAAAAAAAAAAAAAAAAAAAGTGTCGTTGGTGTGTGTGGTACTTAGCGATACCATAGAGTAACTTATACTAGAGCGGTACTGTCATAGTAAATTTTGTAACCCCAGTAAATTCACTGCCATCTGTCGACACACTTTAAAACTAAAAATAAAGATTTATAAAAATACGATAGAATGTATTTAAATATAGATAAATGATTTTTTTTATTTGCATTAATATTTTTTATGATTTTGACCCATGTTCTTTCACTGATATGCGTTAAAATTGTTAAATATTAAACGAAACCGTCAACGCCATCTATACGACTGTAGGCCAAAATTAGTAGCGCCCTCTGAACGAGAATCAAATTTTCTTGATTTTCGAGGCACGTTTTTTCCTTAGACTGTATCCATCTATTACGGAGTTATATCTATCTTTGGCAATACTCTAAGATATCTGTCGGTATCTTACGGTATCTGCCGATATATTATCGCTCCATCTGTGACGGGCTTTAACCATAATAGCAAGTTTACTTTAGCATTAAATACAATGTGCATCACAATAATTAGTATTAAATATGCACTTCGTATAATTAATGTCCCATATGTTGCAATACGTAATGCCTGACCCATCTTGGATGCATAACGTCTCATGTAGTCATTGCCATATCAAATTGAACTTAAAATTCAAAGATATTAAGTTTAATATTGTCTTCGGTTACCGCGATAGTTACTCATGAAATAAAACTATGAAAACGGATTATATCGCTGTTCAGCGTTGGAGGTAATGGCGACCAAATGAAAGCAGAGAATCTGATATCTTAATTTAATGTTTTACAGAAGGCTGGTTAGAAAAAGTGGGCTTATCTACATACATGTAGAAGCTTATATAGTAAAGTACAGCGCCACACTATGACACTACGGATTGGTTAGGAACTATTACATACATTGACATAGCTAACAGCTTATTGAGCACTTAAACTAGTACACAATAGTTTCGGTAGATGTCACCTTTACATATCATAGGACGATTGAGAGACTTAATCTGTCTAGATTAGGTAAGTAGGTACTTAGGTATGCTAATACCTACTTATCTGCTACTTGTTAAGATAGGTCTTAACATTTTGCCACCCCTTGAAATAGTTAATGTTTTATGAGTAACATTAGGTATTTCAAAGAATAGGCTTTATACATTTTACCTATCAGTAAGGATGGGCAGAGTTCTTTGTTACGAGTTATAGTTAGGTAATTACTTAAATTTTAATTAGATCTGTGCCCATTCTTATAAATGAAACAACAATAGGAAATGATTTTTATTTTAAATAGGGAGTAGGTATTCTAATTATGTACATAGGTACTAGGTAAGTAAGGTAATTTAGGTACTTAATTATACTTATTTGACACTTAGTTATAATTATTTGAACTTTACATTAGGTTGGTACTGTTGGTAGGTATTTACTACTTATATGACTTCACCCGAAGTAGGTAATGGACAAATGTTATTGAACGCGCGTTGGATGTCCCCTCTGGCGGTTCGGATGACGGCCACCCTGGTGACGCCATCCCGGCCCGGCTGCGTCGCGACGATCTTGCCCAGCCTCCACCGGCAGGGCGGCAGACGCTCGTCTCGTACCAGGACGACGGTGTCGACTGCGAGGCTTGGGCCGCGCGCGCTCCTCCACTTCGTGCGTTCCTGCAGCGTTCCGATGTAGTCACGTGACCAGCGCCGCCAGAAGTCCTGCGTGATTTGTTGCAAAAGTTGATAGTGAGTTAATCGGTTCTTTGGTACATGGTTATAATCTTCGTCCGGAAGTGAATTTGGTGCTTTTCCAATTAAAAAGTGAGCTGGCGTAAGGACAGGATAGTCAGGATTTGAACTAGGTAAGGGACATAGTGGCCTAGAATTTACCATAGATTCTACCTGATATAGGATTGATACAAATTGTTCGTAAGTTAACAAAGATAACCCTAACACTCTTTTTAAATGATATTTGGTAAGTTTTATACTAGATTCCCATAGGGACCCCATATGAGGTGTATAGACAGGAATAAAACTCCATTTTATGCCCTCGTCTGCGCAATGAGATACTAGCTCGCTCGAGCTGTCCTGTAGGTATTTTTGTAAATCTTTTAGCTCGTTACTAGCCCCATGAAAGGTTGTTGAATTGTCACTCACCAACTCCTTCGGTTTACCTCTCCTGGCGATGAATCGTCGCAGCGCCGCCAGGAAATTGGCTGACTCGAGCCCTGTAATTAATTCGAGATGAATTGCCTTTGTTGCAAAACAAATAAACACTGCTATATAGCACTTAGAGACCTTGTAACCACGCCCTGTCCTATCTCTAATGTTATAAGGTCCTCCATAATCGATACCCGTGATAGCAAAGGGGGGGGAAGGATTTACCCTTGAGGGGGGTAAGTTTCCCATTATAGGGTTAGTAGTCTTTGGATTTGCTCTAAAACACGGAACGCATTTATTTACAATTTTCGAGGCTAACATCCTACCTTTTGTTGGCCAGATGCGCTCGCGAATAGTTGAAAGTAATAACTGAGGGCCAGCGTGCAGAGTACGTATATGTGCGTTTGCCATCAGTAGTTTGGTAAGCGCGTGCTCGTGACTTAATATTAAAGGATGTTTTTTTTCATATGCATAATGCGAAAGACCGATTCGTCCGCCTACGCGAACGAGTCCGTCCTTCATGAATGGGTGTAAAGATAATATTTTTGATTTGTTAAGAACCGGTTTATTGTTTTGCAATAATTTATATTCGTGTGGGAATGATTCCATTTGTGCATGTCTAATTAATGCGTGATCCGATTTTTTTAATTCTTCTACGGACAATGGTCCTGATAATTTATTATTTGGATTAATTGTTCGAGTTTTATTTTTTGTATTATATATAAATCGAAGTATGTATGCTAATACATGAATAAGTGTTTTATCGCTTGACCACCTGTGGAAAAGATATTGTATCGTGTCGTTAGATTCTGTGCTAATAGCCAAGGTGAGAGTTATGTTTACGTCGCTCTCGGCCTCGGGTGCATGATTTAGTGACTCAGAATCGTGGGTCGGCCATGTGTCCGGACTTTGGGTCAACCACGCCGGCCCAGACCACCATAACTGGTTGGTTTCCAGCTTGCCTGGTGCTACCCCTCGGGACAAAAGGTCGGCGGGGTTATCCTCCGAGCGGACCCATGACCACTCGTGCTTGTTTGTAAGTGATAATACTTTTGTGACTCTGTTACTAACAAAACAAGTTAATTTAGGGTTACTATTTTTTATCCAACATAATGTTATTTTTGAATCTGACCACAGGTTGATTCTGGAAACGTCACATTTTAATGCTCGTTTTATTTTGTCGACATGTGTCGCGAGCAGTAAACTGGAACAAAGTTCCAAATTTGGAATAGTTTGGGGTTGTATTGGACTTATTTTTGATTTTGAGTAAAGTAGGTGAACTTGTACGTTTCCTACTCTATCGCTTGATCGTATATAGATGGCAGCGCCATAGGCTTTAATACTACTGTCACAGAACCCATGAATTTGTATCGTTACATAATTGGGTATGACTGTACATCTCGAAATTTTCAATTGGTTTAATAAAAACAAGTCTCGATAGAATGTGTTCCATTCTTGGATCAAGTCTTGTGTTAATTCGGTATCCCAATCTAATTGAGCCTTAAATAATTTTTGAATAAATATTTTGGCTACTACAATTACTGGTCCCGTCAAGCCTAGGGGGTCGAAAATGGACGAAATTACCCCTAGTACCTTTCTTTTGGTGATTGGGTGTGAAATTTGGTTTTCTTTAATGGTATACATAAGCTCATCTGAGTCACTAGACCACGCTAAACCCAGGACCTTATGTGTTTTATCTCCAAATTCGGTTGTGTGTGTGTTTTGGTGTGTGTGTGTTTCGCTCACCCGTTTTATGATGACTTCGGAATTGGACTTCCATTTCCGCAGCGTGAAGTTGGCTCCCCGCAGGATCTCGTTCACCTGTGATGCAGTTTCAGCTACCTGATTCTCGTCGTCGCCGCCGGCGATAAAATCGTCCATGTAGAACTGGTTCGCTATGGCCTCTGCAGCTGCTGGAAATGTGTGTTGGTTTTCGTTTGACAATTGTAACAAACATCTGGTTGCAATATGTGGTGCTGACTTTAAGCCGAAACTTAATGTGGTCAGCATATAAATTTGGAGTCGTTGGTGAGTATTTTCCCGCCAAAATATGCATTGTAGGTATTGTTGATTTGGTTTAACATAAATACATCTGTACATTTTTTGTATGTCAGCGTTAATAACATATTGGTATTTTCGGAATCGTAGAAGTATATTTATGAGTTCGTCCTGTATTATTGAGCCTTTGTATTGGATATCATTCAAAGAAATGCCGTTATCAGTTCTGCATGAGCAGTCGAAAACAATTCGAATAGGGGTTGAGGGGGAGTCGCGAAAAACAGCTTGGTGGGGTAGAAAATTACATGGGCCATCATAATTATCTTGTAATTGAATCATATGGCCAGCTTGTTCGAACTCGCGCATGAAATTCACATATTTATCTTTAAATTCGGGGTTCCGCTCGAACTTGGATTCTAATGTTTTGAACCTCCGATATGCTATGTGCCTAGATTGACCTAACTTGGTAGGTGGCTGCTTTAATGGAAGTTCTATTTCGAAATTACCCTCAGAGTTGTGAGTGTGAGTTTTCAGAAATATATCCTCACATTGTTTTTCATCATAGGGTAAATTTGGTGCGGAACCCTCCTCTATTTCCCAAAACTTTTTTAATTGAGTTTCTACTGTAACTTTACATTGAATGGCAGACTCGGTTTTTTTTTGTACGGAACCCGTGACTATCCATCCTAATCGCGAGCGTCTCAGAACCGGTAATCCGGGCCCGAGCTTGTATTTACCGGTAAGAAGTAAATCAAAGAATATCTCCCCACCGATAAGCAAATCTACATCTTGAGCTAAGTTAAACTCGTCATCAGCTAATTTATAACGCGACGGAATGTGCCAACGTTGCACGTTTGGTATTAAAATGTTGGTAGTACAAATTATAGGCGTAATAAAACAGGACAAATTCGTTGTAAAGGTTCCGTCTAAGGAATGCAATGTTACGTCACACGATTCTAAAAGGCTAGACACTTTTTCATTGAAACCTATGACATTTAAGGCAAGTTGTTCCTTGTTTAATTGTAACTTTTTGGCCGCGTTTTCGGTAATGAAATTTTCTTGCGAGCCATTGTCTAAAAATGCCTTCATTTTATGCACATTGTTATGCTTATCCCTAACGAGCACTTGGGCTGTTGTAAGGAAAACTGACCTATTTCGCGCATTGTTTATTTGTTTTTCGATTAAAGTGTTATTCGACAAGGTAGTCTCGATTTGACTAGAACTCGGTTGTTCGTCGATTAACGTTGATATTGGTAATCGCGTTGGTACGGGGTTACTACCTACATGAGTGTTGGTATTTGGTTTGTGTAGTAACGTATGATGCTTGCCCTTACATACTCGACATGTACTGGCCCTGCAGTTTGTTAAGACATGCGTTCCGGACAAACAATTAAAGCATAATCGTAATTTATTCACGGCTCGGATGCGCGCGATAACGTTTAATGCACTAAACTTTGGACACTGATTAATATAATGCGTACTCGAACAATACGGACACTGGTTACATTTAAACTGTTTGGAGGTTACCTTGATAGGTTCGGACGTGGTTACCATGGCCTTCTTGGAAGTGCTGGGTGCGTCCGATGGTACTGCTGGGCTGGTCGCTTCCAGCCGGTCAGCTCGGTTCTTTAGGAAGGTTTTGAAATCCTGCAACGAAGGCAATTTTCTCAAATCAACACTGTTTTCCCACTTTGATTGCAATCGACTGTCTAACTTTTTAACTAACATGTGAATAATTGCGAGATCCCAATTTTCGGTAGGTACATTTAATGAGCGCAAAGATCTCAAATGTTTGGAAATATTATCGCACAGACCTCTTAGACCCGAAGGAGTTGACGGTACCGGTTCCACGTCGAACAAGGCTCGCATGTGGTTGGTGACTAAACGTTTAGGATTATTATAACGTTCACAAAGCATCTGCCACGCGAGCATGTACGCGTCCTCGGAGAAATCGAGCGAACTAATTACCTCAAGTGCGCCGTCTTGTAAACAACTGCGTAGGTACTTATATTTTACGATCGGTGCTAAGCTAGCTTGGTTGACTAGGGCATCAAATGTGTCTCGAAATTGCAGCCACTGTGTTAGGTCTCCGTCGAAGCTAGGGAGGCTAATTTCGGGATATTTTATCGACTCACCGAGGGGTTGCTGCGGCGGGGCTTGCGGACTATGGTCATTTGGTGTTGAATCGGTATCTACCTTCGCCAGCAGCTTGCCCTTAGCGCTAAGTCGGTAAAATGTGTCCTCAAATGACATACGCTCGGCCTCGTGGGCTTCGATGTCCCCTTCGTCGCTGCACAGTGTCTCGATCCGGTCCTGTATCTCAGAGAAATCATTGTATAACTTTGGTAATTGTTCTAGTCTTAAGCTTATGTCTACAATTATTTCGGCCGTCAATGCACTTGAGTCGATTCTTTCTATAAATTTATTAAATACAGTTAATTTTCGCTTACAGACACCTCGTCTATTTTTTAACTGCCTAATTTCTAACTCTTCTAGAGTGTTTTTGGAAGTTTCTAACATGATTAAGAACGATTACAATTTACAATTTGTAGGAAATAAATCGATTACAATTAAATTCGGTAGGGAGATTTGGTAGATAGGTTAGGGAATGCCAGCTCACTTGCCTTCTCGATTGATGCTCGTGCGCGTGGCGTAGCTTGGTGATTGCCCTCGCTTGGGCGCTCCTTCTGCCTCTGGTGTGGTACCACCCACGTGGTCCCTTTGGTACTTGCGGTAGCCGTTCCCTGCTGCGGCTGCGGTGCCACGCACGTGGTCCCGCTTTGGTGGCTCGGTCGGCGCCTGTCGCGTTGGCTCAGGCCGCTCGATCGAGTGGTGTGGTCGCCTCCTAGTCACCTCTTCAGCTTCTTCAGGTCGGCGGAGCCCCACGCGGTTGCTGCCTACGTGGTAACGTTGCTCTCCCGGCCTAAATCAGGATACGCGGCGATTCCTCGACGTACCGGCTCGCAAATTTTACTAAATTTACTAGCGATTCGCTTTAAAGTACTGAGATTAACCGCGATTTAAACTAGGGGTCACCATTATGTTCAGCGTTGGAGGTAATGGCGACCAAATGAAAGCAGAGAATCTGATATCTTAATTTAATGTTTTACAGAAGGCTGGTTAGAAAAAGTGGGCTTATCTACATACATGTAGAAGCTTATATAGTAAAGTACAGCGCCACACTATGACACTACGGATTGGTTAGGAACTATTACATACATTGACATAGCTAACAGCTTATTGAGCACTTAAACTAGTACACAATAGTTTCGGTAGATGTCACCTTTACATATCATAGGACGATTGAGAGACTTAATCTGTCTAGATTAGGTAAGTAGGTACTTAGGTATGCTAATACCTACTTATCTGCTACTTGTTAAGATAGGTCTTAACAATCGCGTATATTGAATTTATAATACATCCCGACGTTTCGAACTCTTTACAGCGTTCGTCACCCGTTGACCACGAACGCTGTAAAGAGTTCGAAACGTCGGGATGTATTATAAATTCAATATACGCGATATAATCCGTTTTCATAGTTTTATTTCATATTAAGTTTAGTTTGTAAAAATCCGTATGATTGTCATTAATTTCATTTCATTTCTGAAATTGAGTTATTCGAAGACTTTTTTCTATTGCATTAAAGTTCACAATGCAATGGATGGTAAAACAGATGATTTCCAATAAATATGTTGTTGTTATGTAGAATGTTTAATCAGCGAACGTTACGTGAATTTACGATAATGTTATTCATATTTTATTTGTTTTTGATTGGCGCAACGAGTTTGTTTTAAATATGACGTTTAACTTATGAATATGAAATGAATATGCAATGAACCAAATCATCGATACGTCATGTTTATTCCTTATAATTAAATGGGAAAAGAATAAATACTTATTAAAACGGAAAATATACATAATTACAAAATAACAAAATTTCCTACCAATTAGCAAGTCTCAACTCAGGTTAGTTGTATGTAGTTACTCTATCCCGATATTTTTTAGGGGAAACACAATAAAACTTTATCAAAGTGCCCCACTTCTCCTTACACCACGCGCGCTTATAGGTACTGGTCTACTTGAACGAGCAACTCGCTCGAACCGGACAAGTTACTGGAATGTCAGCTGCTCACCGGGCTGGAATAAGCTTCTGAGTAGCAGGTTCTTTCACTCTGTTGGCGTTCAAGGTCATTCCCGACGCTTTTTGGGCACGAGCGAGGCAAACCGGCCAAGTGCGAGTTGGACACGCCCACCGAGGGTTCCTTACAAATTTAATTTTTAGTAGTTGTTGTTATAGCGGCAACAGAAATGCATCTGTGAGAATTTTAACTGTCTATGTAGGGACAAGTATCAGCGATATTTATGCGCGATTGACATCATTTAGATCATTTTGATGTCCCAATGTAAGATTGAATTGGCCTCCAGCAGTATTATGGATGGCATTTTTCTCCCGCTTCCCACATTTCTTAAGGGCCGGTACAGACGGACTGCAATCCAACTGCAACTTGTATGGGAACCCGACGTTGCAGTTGGCTTGCAGTTCTCATACAAATTGCAGTAGGGTTGCAGTCCGTCTTTATTGGCCCTAAGGCGAGGTATAACTAAGTTTTTTAATACAATTTCCTAAGCTTTATCATATGAGCGTTTACACGGTGACATTATTATCATTGTAGGTAGGTATGTTGTAAATATCATGGTCTTATAGTAACAGTTAGTCAAACCAAATTGGCAGTAAATAAGAACAAAAAAAAACTATACTCGTCCTTTTCTCTTGGGTGCTAGTACTAGAGTAGCGTTGAAAAAAAAAGCCGGGAAAATTGCGGGAAAATTTCAAAACGGTTAGTTTTTTTCAAGCTTCTTTCGAAAAAACAATGTATTTTTCAATATACTTAATTAGGAATTTAAACAGGTAGGTTAAGGTTGCATGTCTAATGCGTTTGTTTATGGTATTAACACTGTCATCACTCATCAGTGGCATTGTGTGTGACGTATTTGATTTTTCTTAATAGAACTGAAAAAAAACGAAAAAAACCAAATTTTGTAAAATTCCCGAAAAAACCATTTGATTTTTTCCGGAATTTTCATCCCTATACTAGTGTAAGATAAACACAGTATAATTCTCTCTAACTATGTTTGAAATGAGACAGTCCTTTGACAAACTATAATTAACATTGATTTAAAGTAACAACAAAATCACTAATTTTCTCAAGTTAATAATTGACAGATACAGCGAGTCAGCGGCAGTAACAAGGACCACAGCAGTAATGAAGCTACATTACTGTCGTGGCGTCGTTAAATATTTGTTCGGATGTCTGCAGTTGACATCCGCACGTCATCTTATGAGTCCCTGAAGGCCGAGCACATGATTGACGCGACAGTATCTCGCCGCGAGATAGACTACCCGTCTTTTGCTAACTGTATGAATTAAAGAGGGACGGGTAGTCTATGTCGCGGCGAGATACTCTCGCGCCAATCATGTGCTAGCCCGGCTGGCAAGCTCGGCCGAATTTCACCTTCCCATACAAACGGAGTTCCGTTCTCAATTGACTATTTGATTTGTTACTATGATATAAGTATGGTATAGGCACGAGTACCCGAAAAGGACTGCCTACAAAAAGAGATGAGACAATCGCACTTAAACTATCGTGAGACATATTTCAAAATATTTATCAGTACGGTTTTTACTCACTATTATTTTTAGTCGCTTTTGGCGACATGTTTCGGATTCTTTGGGAATCCATCCTCAGGCACGAGTGTCCGCGGCGGTTGTTCGTCGTGCACTGCCCGCGCCGCCCGCCTCGTCGCTCGTTGCGCACACGCTGATGGGGCGGGGGCGGGGGGCGCGGGGCAGTCCGCAGATGGAGTCGTCAAGTGAAGGTCTGGTAGGGCGGCTGTATCGAACGAAGTCAACTCGTGCCTGAGGATGGATTCCCAAAGAATCCGAAACATGTCGCCAAAAGCGACTAAAAATAATAGTGAGTAAAAACCGTACTGATAAATATTTAGAGATGAGACAGTTCTAGTACAAAAAAGTTTTGAGATTCATCGCACACAATGTACTCGTATGTGTATTGCTTAAACTGCATGTCATTAGGGCTAGCGCTATGTTCAATTAGGATTATTTTAAATAACCAATTATCCTTATGTCATTACTAGCTTTTGCCCGCGACTTCGTCTGCGTGGAATTAGTAATTTGGGTACCTTAATTCTTAAACAAATCTGCTTTTTAATGCTTCCTTTTTTCACCCCCAAATTGATCCATACTATTCATTTCCACCCCATCTTTTACACCCTTAAGGGATGATTTCGGGGATAAAAGTTATTCTATATCCTTTTCCACAGCTCAAACTATCCCCATACCAAGTTTCATCTAAATCGGTTCAGCGGTTATTGATTCCCCATACAAATTTCCACACCCCTTTTCACCCCCTTGAGGGGTGAGTTCTGGGATAAAAAGTATCCTATGTCCTTCCCCGGGACTTAAACTATCTGTATACCAAATTACAACTAAATCGGTTCAGCGGTTTAAGCGTGAAGAGGTAACACACAGACAGACAGACAGACAGACAGACAGACAGAGACTTTCGCATTTATAATATTATTAGTATGGATTATGTAGCCGTGCGATTGCCAAGTCATTATACGTATTTAAAAAATAAAGGTACTAATATTGTTACGGTTTTAACACCCCCTGGCACTGACTAAAATAACCGACTTGGTTTCACATTACATCTCAAAACTTTTTGAAGTAAAAGAACTGCGTTGCGAGATTTGCATCTTTTTACATGTTGTTTTGATGGGATTTTCTTGACCTACTCAGTTACCCGTTTTTTTATTTTATTCAGCAAATAGGCCACAGGGGCACTTTTACATGTCAATTTCTACATGCTATTGCTTAATTAACCAAAATTTACAAAAAACAATTAAAAATATGGAATCAATGAAATATTAGATACTTTGTTAGAGATGTATCCAGCCTAAATGTCAAATTACACAAAAAAAAACTAATAAAAAATATACAAACAACAGAAAATTACTAAAATTGTTTAGAGATGTAAAAGTCTCTAGTTGTCAATAAAATATGTATAATAAATTAAAAAAAAAACGATCATCAAATTATCCGTAGAGGTGTAAAGGGTCTCCAAGGCTTGAATTGTTATATAATATATCCTTCAAAAGAGTTATTGCCAGAGCAAAGTCGCTGCACATTGGTAGAATTGGCGAGAAATTAGAGCGCCTCCCGTCGGGAACTCGTGCGTTCTGGTCTCTTGCCAAAGCTATCCAGGGGAATTTCTGCACGCCATCTTTTCCACCTCTGCACACGGAGAATGATTCATTGGCCCACGACGCAAAAGACAAAGCCGATCTTCTGGGCAAACTCTTTGCGTCCAACTCGACTTTGGATGACGGGGGAAACGCGCCGCCGACCATACCGCGGTGCGAGAGCTATATGCCGGATGTCCGGTTCAAACAAAGCTCGGTGCGCAAAGCACTTCTTTCCCTCGACACTCATAAGTCGAGTGGGCCCGATGGAATCCCTGCGGTTGTGCTGAAGATGTGTGCTCCCGAGTTGGCACCGGTCTTAACGCGTCTTTTTCGGCTCTCTTACTCTTCCGGCGTAGTCCCGACCTCGTGGAAGTCAGCTTTGGTGCACCCGATCCCTAAAAAAGGCGACCGCTCAAATCCATCCAACTACAGGCCAATAGCTATAACCTCCCTTTTCTCGAAGATAATGGAGTCCATTATCAACTGCCAGCTCCTTCGGTACCTAGAGGACCACCAGTTGCTTAGTGACCGACAATACGGTTTCCGTAGAGGCCGCTCGGCTGGTGATCTTCTAGTCTACCTGACACATCGTTGGGCACAGGCAATCGAGACAAAGGGTGAAGCATTGGCTGTTAGTTTGGATATAGCGAAGGCCTTCGATCGCGTCTGGCACAAAGCACTTCTTTCGAAGCTACCATCTTATGGGCTTCCCGAGAGATTATGTGTATGGGTCAGTAGCTTTCTAGCAGACAGAAGCATAAAGGTCGTAGTTGACGGCGAATGCTCAGACTCCATGTCTGTGAATGCTGGTGTCCCCCAAGGCTGTGTGCTATCACCCACGCTATTCCTTCTGCATATCAATGACATGCTGCAAATCAGCGGAATTCATTGTTATGCTGATGATAGTACGGGTGATGCCTCTTACACCGGCCGCACCAATATCTCTCGGGAAAACGTCATCGAGAGCCGGAACAAACTTGTGTCTGAAATTGAGACTTCCCTAGAAGAAATCTCTGAATGGGGTCGACTAAACTTAGTCCGTTTTAACCCTGCCAAGACACAGGTTTGCGCGTTTACCGCAAAAAAGTTAGAATTTGTCGTATCACCTCGTTTTGAGAGCACTCCCCTGACTGCCGCAGCCAGTATCGGAATCCTCGGCGTCGACATTTCGAGTGAAGTCCAGTTCCGCGGCCATTTAGAGGGTAAGGCCAAATTAGCCTCAAAAAAGCTCGGTGTGCTCAACAGATCGAGACAGTATTTCACGCCGGCCCACCGCCTACAGCTGTATAAAGCGCAGGTTCGCCCACACATGGAATACTGTTCTCATCTATGGGCAGGGGCACCCCAATACCAGCTTCTCCCTCTGGACCGCATCCAGCGAAGAGCGGCTCGAATTGTCGACTGCCAGCGTACTTCGGAACGGCTTGACTCCTTGGCGCTGCGTAGAGATGTGGCCTCGCTCTGCATTTTCTATCGCGTGTATAACGGGGAGTGCTCCGAGGAATTGTTCGGATTAATCCCTGCAGCTTCTTTTCGCCATCGCCCTACGCGAAAACATTACCATCCTCACCACTTAGATGGTTGGCAGTCCTCAACTGTACGTTTCTCTAGAAACTTCCTGCCTCGCACAGCCAAACTGTGGAATGAACTGTCGCCTGCGGTATTTCCGGACCGATATGACCTTCAAACCTTCAAGAAAAGAGCGTATTCCCATCTTAAAGGCCGGCAACGCACTTACAACCCCTCTGGTGTTGCGGGTGTCCATGGGCGGCGGTAATCGCTTTCCATCAGGTGATCCGTCTGCTCGTTTGCCTCCTATTTCATAAAAAAAAAAAAAAAAAAAAAAAAATAAGTAATTATAAGACAAGAAATTAAATCAGACAGACAAGAACCGAATGAAGTGTCTCACGTTTCGCCACTCAAAAGTAAAGTTACACAATACGTAACATGAAGCCCGTTTAAACTTAAACAGACCGGTCTACAGTACCCGTTCACGAGTATGATTAATTAATGATTGTAAGTAAAACGGTATTTAAATCCCAACAATTAAACCCTAATGAATGACCCACGCCCACACATCTGAGCAGGTTTACAAACAAAAAGTTTCGGCACCGACCCGCCCGGCATTGTTTGAGAGCTCGGACAAACATGCAAACAGACAAAGGGACAATGAAATACCAGCACAAACATCTGACGGTTGGAAAAGTCCTGGAATTGTGTGGTTTTCATTGGGTTGCCATTTTGTTTCGGGGTTTTTCGGGTTTGAATTAGCTTGGTGAAATATTTAATGGAACTCCTGCTATGTAAAGATTAGCCCCGACGCCCCCGACGGAAGATCCGCGGGGCTAAGATGGACGGCTGTATATCATTTGTCACCATGCTCTAACAAGTTCGTAAGTGCGAAAGTGACGCATGATATGACAAGTGACAAAAACGCGACCATCATACCGGTGCAGCACTAGCCCATCCAGGCTAGCACCATGGTGAGTCGGGACCATTTCGTGGCTTATTATTATTTATGTTGTGTTACCTACGTGTTGTTTTCTTCTTCTTTTTGCCACGAATAAACGCTATCTATCTATCTATCTAAAGTACTTCGTCAGTTTCCAGTTATAGTTACATTATTTTTTAACATAATGAGTTGCCTAATTAATTATTACATGGTATCAAACTTAAAATAATAATTAAAAACCGGCCAAGTGCGAGTCGGACTCACCCACCGAGGGTTCCGTACTTTTTAGTATTTGTTGTTATAGCAGCAACAGAAATACATCATCTGTGAAAATTTCAACTGTCTAGCTATCACGGTTCACGAGATACAGCCTGGTGACAGACGGACAAACGGACAGCGGAGTCTTAGTAATAGGGTCCCGTTTTTACCCTTTGGGTACGGAACCCTAAAAAAACAAACTAAAAAAACCAGATATACTTAAAGTGTCCGCTCGTGGCATGATGCCGTTAATGCTGTACATCCCTTAATTTGGATGGAACATTGAGGTAATTTAATGAAAAAAATTAAGAAAGCTTCACAGCACTCACGTTCTTTTAAAAAATAAAATGAGATTTTGGAAAAAAGCATTAAAGCCTCAATCGATCATAAACTGAAATAAATCGATCATGTTCAAAACAATTTTCGTGGAGAGTATTTATGAAACTAAGTATATTTTCTTCATTTTCCCATATTTTTTGTATGTTCGGTTCAAAAGCTAGAGGGGGCGGGACATATTTTAAACTTTTGAAGCGTTTTTTTTCAAAAGTATTTACGTAATTAAAAAAACATGAATAACTGCCAGGCCGATATCGTCCGTCGGACTAATAGTCAGTGGGCCCCTTAACGCACATCTTTAAATATCACACAAATGAACTATAGTTAAATATAAGTATAAGTATGTAATTCAAAGTGGTACCGTGGCCATTATAAAGTTCCCCATTTTGATAGCCCAATAACTTGCCGCGGACGTGACGTGCTAATTAAAAGTTTAATTAATCTAGTCTTGTCGCCGGTTGGCGTAATTTGTGGCAGAATTTGTAGCATGACTAAGTACTTTCCTTAAAGTTTACAGTTTTTATTGTATGTAAGAATCAGGTTAAAGCTTTTATTTATGAGGAGGCTAACGTGCAATAAAATTGTAGTTTTTATATTAGATTCTTTGTTCTTCGTTTGGTGGGGCCGGAAGGTTCTGGAGTGGTGTCCGCGTACCGGAAGACGAACTGCCGGTAGGCCTCCAACGAGATGGAGCGACGACCTGGTGAAGGTCGCGGGAATTCGGTGGTTGCGAGCGGCACAGGATCGGTCGGAGTGGCGAGCCTTGGGGGAGGCCTATGTCCAGCAATGGACGTCTATCGGCTGACATGATGATGATGATGATGATATTAGATTCTTACACGTTTTGTTACACGTTTCTTACACAATGTCATTAAAAAACCAGCCAAGTGCGAGTCGGACTCGCGCACCGAGGGTTCCGTACTTTTTAGTATTTGTTGTTATAGCGGCAACAGAAATACACAATCTGTGAAAATTTCAACTGTCTGCCTATCACGGTTCATGTAATACAGCCTGGTGACAGACAGACGAACAGACGGACAGATGGACAGATGGACAGACGGACAGACGGACAGACGGATAGACGGACAGACGGATAGCGGAGTCTTAGTAATAGGGAACCCTAAAAATCACACGGAAATCAGACCATACTTAAACCAAAACCTTATAAGGCTAAAGTTGACTCGATAGAAAATAAATTACCTACGAATACATGTCAAAGTTTTATTCAAGTAATTTCAATTATAATATATCGTATACTAAAATTATTTTAGTAATAAATAGTCAGTAACATTGCCATGGGATCGGACAAGCAAAATTTAAGACAGAAGTTGGTACTTAATAATTTTAGATTCATTCATTCATTCATTCATTGATTAATTGAGATAAAAGGTTTCGCGCGGCGCAACGTATCCTTATTTTCCTTCTAATTTCCCCTTTATTTAAAGTTACCCAAAGGGTAATAAAAACGGGACCTTATTACTATGACTCCACTGTCCGTCTGTCTGTCTGTCACCAGGCTGTATCTCATGATCCGTGATAGCTAGACAGTTGAAATTTTCACAGATGATGTATTTTTGTTGCCGCAATAACAACAAATACTAAAAAAAAAAAAAATTGTACGGACTCGGTGGGCGAGTCCGACTCGCACTTAGCCGGTTTTTATCTATATAGAATTTTAAACAGGCTGGTAAATGGTAATAAAACCATATATAATAAAAAAGTTAGTGTTATAGTTTCCCGCGTAGAAAGAAACTAATATATTTTTAAATATATATACATAAAATCAATATATGTATAATAACTAAAATGTATAAAGTGCCTATTTTTATACATTTAACATCATAATTTAAAACTAAGAAATATTGTCCATTTCTTATCAAACGAAAAAACAACCTAAAATATTCCAAATAATAAAACAAAAGTTCAACAAAAACTTATTATAAATAAAACAACATAACAACATAACAATTATAACAACATAACATACTAATTTATCTTATTTTTGTATGGTTTATGGAAAAATACGGACGTAAACATGCCAAATTAACAACCAGCATCATCATTTCATCATCAGCATCAGCATTTGAAAACCAGCGCCGCGGATTACCGCGGCATTATGCTGAGTGGGGTCCTATTTTAGCGTCCAATGTTTTTTGTCTGTATGTTTCCTTTTTTCATATATGTAATCTGTTGTGACGTTAAATAAATGTATTTTCTTTCTTTCTTTCTTTCTTTCTTTCAAATTCCTAACAATAACTTACAGAATCATCACATCATTTTCTCCTGTCGCCTACCTCTGAGCATAAACCCGATCCTGGGCTGGTCTCATCCAGATGTACCCGTGTACTCAACAAGCTAACGAAAAAAATTGCAAAGGTAAATCATTATGAACCACTAACTTTTATGCCACACGTGTCTAATAAAATATCAAAGGATCAGCTTTACCTACGTAGCGCATGTTTTAGGCTATAAGGGCACAGATACCCTACAAGCGATTGTTGCTATTCTGGTAGCGGATCGAACCCCAAAACCAGTATTTAGGGGTCTCCAACTGAAACACAATTATCAAGGACACAAGGGCAAATTTAAAATGGTCCAGTGAAGCGAAGCAAGCGGAGGTATAGTTTAAGGTTGTTTTACGGAGGATTTTCCGCGAGGTCGGCTGACGTTAAAATTTTAATTACGGCTTAGTAGGTTGACAAAAACGTTTCAAACCTAAATATGAAGTTTTTTAGCGTAGCGGCTTGGAAGCCATTAAAAGCTTGATATTAATATTGTTGTTTGTAAAATGCTTAGATTATGTTTTGGAGTTGACATTTTCAGGCAAGTATTATGTTTTTTTATTTATTCAGAAACTTCAATATTTATTCAGAAAATAGGCCACAAGGACACTTTTACACGTCAACATGGAATTTACATACAAGCAAAAAAAAAACACATCAACAATTATAAAAACCATTTAACTGCAAATATTAATTCAAACTAAAGTATTACAATTACTTAGATTTATTGTCTCTAAATGAGGAATTAAAAATACAATAATAATATTAAAAAAACACAAACATACAAAAAAATATCTAAAATTATTTAGAGGTGTAAAGTTTTAATTTGAACGAATGTGTTTTTTTTCAACAGCCGAAATCGAATCGAATTTTTAGAAAGCTCGCCAATGTAACCTAACCTAACGGTTTAAAAAAACCCGTTCGGTCCGTATAAAAAACCGGACGTCTGTCTAATAAAATTACGGTGATGTAGTACCTAAGACCCTAGCAACGCGCCCGCGCCGGGAGTGAGTAAACAACTCACGCACACAGCCATCTGAACGCCGACACGGCACACACACTCACGCGCCGCACCCCTATAAAACCCGGCCGACGCAGCGCCCGGCATTCAGTCCACCGCGGCCACCCGTGACGGACAGAGCTCTCCCCTGTACTACCGCGGCACCCGCGACAGTACATACGTAGGCAACCTACCACGGCCATCCGTGTGGACGCCTCGCCCTAACGCATTCGTTTAACTGTTAATTCATAAAATAAATATTATAATTTTCATTCTACTACGTTGTCGTCTCATTACACTGGCGCCCAACGTGGGGCACTACAGATACAGGCTTTTGACATTACAATCAAGTACACTCCCGGAAAGACTAACGTAGTAGCTGATACTTTATCAAGGCCGACGTGTGGCGAGGAAACGAGTGAAACGTGTGGCATATGTTCGATCGCTGTAGACATGCCTACCCGAGATCCAAAGGAGATCAGGGAGGAGCAACTGAAGGCGGATCCTGAGAAAGTTGCCACTATTACTAGTATGCCGTCTCCAAAGAATTTGACACACCTGGTCACATTTCTACAGACATGTTCATGGTATCGACGTTTTATAGAAAACTTTGCGACAGTCGCTGAACCGCTCACAAGACTGACAAAGAAATCAGCTGTTTGGACTTGGACTGAAGAGCAGGAAAATGCCTTTACAGAACTGAAACACCGGTTGACTTCCTCCCCAATATTACGTCAAGCTGACCATACTAGGCCCTACATACTGAAGACTGATGCCAGTAACTACGCGCTCGGGGCGGCTTTGGTCCAGGGGGAGGGATGCGAAGAATATGTAGTTGAGTATGCTAGTCGACTGCTCACTCCTGCGGAACGCAATTACTCAACCACGGAGAAGGAAGCGCTGGCTGTAGTATGGGCCCTACAGAAATACCGGGGTTACATAGAAGGATTACCCATTACCGTCGTCACCGACCATCAGGCCTTACGTTGGTTGATGCAGCTAAAATCACCAACAGGCAGACTGGCCAGATGGGCACTACAGATACAGGCTTTTGACATTACAATCAAGTACACTCCCGGAAAGACTAACGTAGTAGCTGATACTTTATCAAGGCCGACGTGTGGCGAGGAAACGAGTGAAACGTGTGGCATATGTTCGATCGCTGTAGACATGCCTACCCGAGATCCAAAGGAGATCAGGGAGGAGCAACTGAAGGACCCATCCTTACGGAAAATAATCGCGTCTATGGAAGACCCAAAGCAATATGAAGACGCAGCATATTGGAGCAATAAAGGGTATCTGTTGAATAACGCCATCCTTTACCGGCACAGTCCCAGTTCAGACGCTGAAAACGCTCAACTAGTAGTTCCTGAACACGAATGGGCTAATCTCTTGGCTGTTTATCACGATGAACCGACTTCAGGACATTACGGATCCGACAAAACATTCCAAAGAATATCCCAGCGCTACTATTGGAAGGGAATGCGCAAGTACATCGAGAGTTACGTTCGAAATTGTATCCAGTGTCAGCGGTTTAAGCCCTCTAATATGAAGCCAGCCGGATTGCTTCAGACTACCGCAACCGCGAAAAGATTTGAAGCTATTTCCTTTGATCTTTTCGGGCCACTACCCCCCACTCCTGATGGGGAAACATGGATATTTATAGCGGAAGACATAGCGAGCAGATGGGTTGAACTGTTTGCCCTAAAAACGGCGACTGCCGAAGCGTGTGCAACCACCCTAATAAATGAGATTTTTCTGAGATATGGCATGCCGAGGAGATTAATTAGCGACAATGGCCCTCAATTCGTGAGCTCTGTGATGCAACAAGTCGCTTACTGTCTCGGAATCAAACACAACTTCACCCCCGTTTATCACCCGGAGGCGAACCCGGTCGAAAGAAGAAACCGTGATCTAAAAACCCAGCTTAGCATCTTAGTGCAAGATGATCACAGTAAATGGGCCGAGAAACTTCCAATAATCCGTTTCGCCATGAATACGGCTCAGCAGACGTCTACCGGATACTCTCCGGCTTACCTAACCTTCGGCCGAGAACTTAGAACGGCTGATGATACGTCTAACGATCTAAGAGAAATCATCCTCAATGATAATTTTGTTGCTGAGATCACCCCAAAATTGATTCTCTTGTCGGAAACGCTTAAGAGAGCACGAGACATACAAGAACAGAAGGAGGAATCCAGGAAGATTTATGGGGATAAAACTCGAAGACGCGGGATACCATACACCGCGGGCTCCCTGGTGCTGGTAAAAACTCATCCAATCAGCCGAGCTGCCCAAGGAGTAAGTGCAAAATTTGCACCACGTCGAGATGGCCCGTATGTCGTCAGTAAGCAACACGGTCCATCATCTTACCAGCTTGCCGCAACCAACAACCCTGATACTGTCGTGGGGATATACCATGCATCCGCTCTGGAGCCCTATCATGGTTCAAACGATGACCTGCCATTGCCAAACCCTGTACAGGCGATACGCAAACGAGGACGCCCAAGGAAGACTGCTGCCTCTTCGCCTGTGATCAGAAAGCTCCGAAGCCGACGGTAGCTACTATACTGTATCCTCGTCGGGCCGCCATCGGATCCAGAGGGGGAGGATGTAGTACCTAAGACCCTAGCAACGCGCCCGCGCCGGGAGTGAGTAAACAACTCACGCACACAGCCATCTGAACGCCGACACGGCACACACACTCACGCGCCGCACCCCTATAAAACCCGGCCGACGCAGCGCCCGGCATTCAGTCCACCGCGGCCACCCGTGACGGACAGAGCTCTCCCCTGTACTACCGCGGCACCCGCGACAGTACATACGTAGGCAACCTACCACGGCCATCCGTGTGGACGCCTCGCCCTAACGCATTCGTTTAACTGTTAATTCATAAAATAAATATTATAATTTTCATTCTACTACGTTGTCGTCTCATTACAGTATTATTATTATTATGGTGGTCCGTATTTGTCGAAGTTATATTTTTTTACGGGGCACCCGCTTAATGTAAAGTCTACCACTAAAAAAAACAATGTATTTGATTTTCTATAGTTTCTAATTTTTAATTATTTCAGCGCGGCAACGCCGCCAGCCTTCTGGGCACCCTACCGGACGGCACAGACCTGGGGCCAATTTTTTATTTATAGGACTTTTTAGGTAGTTTTAGTTTAGTTTGTTTAGTTCGTAGTTTAATTTATTTTTGTTAGTTTTAATTTGTTTTTAGTTTTATAGGTTAATTTTATGAATAATTAAATTTTTAATACAAGAAAAAAAAAATTAAATATACATATTAAGGGGTCGCTACCACACTTGAAAATTTGGACCCTCCATACAAGTTTTTTTTTTTAATTATTATTGTGGAACGACGATTCAAAGTGTATTAATGTCCAATTTAACTTATATGTAAGTAATAACATTGCAATTTTTTTTTATTTTTTTTATTTGTGTTTATAGGAACGGAAAATATGGACGCACCTCTAAATAATACTTAGAAGTCTCAGAACCCCTAAAATCTGACAGACAAGCAGATGTAAAAGTTAAATACTTAAAACATTAATAATTCTTAATAATTATTTTAATAAAAACCTAAACCTAAATGCAATTGTCCTATTGCGGGACTATTTTTTTTTACATTATCTACTATTATTCTTTGTTAGTTGCCTTTTATTTTTTTGCCATAGTTTTTTACAATAAGTAGTCTAAAATTTCCAGTAATCAATTCTAAAGGGGCCCACTGACTCAGTCCGACGGACGATGTCGGCCTGTCAGAACAAAAATTCCGAACAACTGACAGGCCGATATCGTCCGGCGGACTGATAGTCAGTGGGCCACTTTATTCACCTTGACTGTTACAATAAATCTATTATACGACTGTTGTCATTGTTTGAACACAAAGTCGTGCGCAAGAGCATTAGCTTTGTTTGAGTCGAAATCGTGAGTAATGGAGCCCTATTCTGATCTAACATCTTGTTATGGTTTTGATCTCATTTCGATACGGCTTTGAGGATCGCTCACGCTAGTTGTTGCATGCAAATTAAAGTGAAATGTTTGCGTGAAATGCGCGCCGATCAGCAAGCCGGTCGTCTAAGTCGTATCGAAACTATTACAAATTGTTACATCAGAATCGACCTCAAAGTTTATTCGTCACATGTGAAGATATAATTATATTATGTCACGATATAGTTAGCGACGTTAGTACGTCTCAGAATTATTCAATTGAGATGTGTTATATTTTAATAACAAAACTTCCGTGAGAAACAGACATATTAATAACGGCACAAGAAAGCTCCTGATGACGCTCCTCGGTACGGAGTGAAACATGTGGAGCGTTTTCGACTTAAAATACGTGAGTGACCCGTTATTAATATGTTTAATATGTGTTATATTATATGTAGGTCTAGGCACCCATTCCATTTTTTTGTGTTCAAGTTCAATGTTGATAACTTCGCGATTTATTGGGGATAAAGCGACAGTGTGTTAGTTTTTGCTATTTATAGGAAAATAAATACATATTCAGAAGAAAAAACATAAAGGCCTTTTACATAGGTCACTTGATAAGTTATGCAATAGACAAATATACTTTAAAAACTATATTTTCATAATATTGTCTTCGGTTACCGCGATAGTTACTCATGAAATAAAATGAAAACGGATTATATCGCGTATATTGAATTTATAATACATCCCGACGTTTCGAACCATTTACAGCGTTCGTGGTCAACGGGTGACACACCCCGGGGGCCCGGGGGTTATTTCCATAGACAATGTTTGGCGGGAAAATATTAACTTTCTTTTTAAATTTGCTTATAAAAAATAGATTTAAATTGAAAATGTCGGCGTTCATTACATACAAAGTTTAAAACTATTTTTAGTTAGTAGATTTAAAAAGAAAGTAAATGTTTTCCTGTCTAACATTGTCTGCGGAAATATAGTTTAAAAAAGTATATGTGATAGGCCTCCTCCGTGTTTCTTATTTGTTGACTAGCTGTGCCCGCGGCTTCGCCTGCGTGGAATTCAGTCTGTGCCAGTAAGCGGCTAATTGACCCCTAATTTATCTCCCTGTCCCCTGGAGACAGAACTTAAAGTAAAGTTGACAGATGGATACGCTAGAGGACTGTAGTCCAGATAAAATATTTTACAATTAGGTACCTACCACCAAAGATAGATATAACTTCGTAATAGATGGATACAGTCTAAGGAAAAAACGTGCCTCGAAAATCACGAAAATTTGATTCTCGATCAGATGTCACTACTACCTTTTGCCTACTCTCGTATAGAGGGCGTTGACGGTTTCGTTTGTTATTATTAAACAATTTTAACGCATATCAGTGAAAGAACATGGGTCAAAATAATAAAAATAATTAATGCAAATAAAAAAGATCATTTATCCATTATTAAATACATTTTATCGTATTTTAATAAAATCTTCATTTTTAGTTTTAAAGTGTGTCGATAGATGGCAGTAAATTTACTGTGGTTACAAAATTTACTATGACAGTACCGCTCTAAAATATTATATCCTCTTTGCTACCACTAAATAAAATTTCACTCCAAAATGAATATTTTTTTTGCCCTTATTCAAATTTTTGACGTGATTTAAACGGCATAGAGTAGTAGGTGTATATCGAACGATACAGTACCATTTTTGTATTTTTACGTCCTTGCAATGCAAATCGGGTACACTACATAATTCCGAAATTTTTTATTCCGAATTTTAGAATGTCGAATTTCATCATTCCGATTTTTAAATGCTCGGCCCATCAAAATTTCGACTGTCATAATACGAATGATGAAAATCACGAAGATTTATATTTCCGAAAACCCAAAAAGCCGAATATTGTAAATTCCGAACTACATAATTCCGACTATAACAATTCCGATGGTGGCAAACACCGAATTTAACATTTACGATTTTCAAAATCACGAATTCGGAATTGCCCTTATTCCGAATTAACGTGATTCCTATTTTAAATATCCCAATTTTTAAATTTTCACTTTTCTGGCAACAGTTCGTTTTCTTGGGGGTCGCAGTTCTAACCTAACCTAACCCACTTTTCTGGCAACAGTTTGTTTTCTTGGGGGTCGCAATTCTAACCTAACCTAACCCACTTCTGGCAACAGTTCGTTTTCTTGGGGGTCGCAGTTCTAACCTAACCTAACCCACTTCTAGCAACAGTTCGGGTTCGCAGGTTCGCAGTTCTGTCTAATTTCTTTATGACGAATTTTTATGCCAAAAATATTTTATGCCGAATTTAACATGATGCGGCACGACAGGTACCCGTAATAATTACTAAAACATGAGTCTTCATTTGAATATCACGGATTTAATTTTTCCGATCTTGTAAAAAACCGACTTTCTGAATACCGAATTATTTTATTTCCGATCGGACAATGATTTTTCGGAATTTAGGAATTCGGAAAAAAAAATATTTTCGGAAAAGTGTAAAATCGGAACTTTAAGCTTTCTGTCAAGTGACAATCGGATTTAAAGTTTTCGGAAATAGCACATTCGTGATTTTATTCCATCGTGTTTTTAAAAATCGTAATTTTGATATTTCGGACTTATAAATAATCGGGACTATGAAAGTCGTGGTTATAAAATTCGGAAAAACGTATTTCGGAATATTTGGGTGTGCCCATCAAAATCATGTCATCCAAATCGGTCCTCCAGTCAAATCAGTCTAAGCATGACGCCGGCGGCGGGCAGCGTCTGCCCCTTTTTTTTGTTTTCGGAATGCATCTGCCCCAACGACTTGTTGATGGTCATAGCGAAGCAGACGCTCACGGGGACCTGTAGGCGCTTGAAGCGGAACGGGAAGTTGCTCGGAATGAGGGGGATACGCGGGATGAACACGGCTTCTCCGGCGCCACACTCCGTCAGGATCTGCGCCTACATATGTATTACGTACGATGTATTTGGGATCACAATCGAACTCGCGCTGGCTTGCCGTTTCAGCCGAAAGCGAAGCGACCTGCCTGGCTAGAGCGCCACTGAGTCTCTCACCGTGGTTTTTCAGATTCCTGAGACCATGCCCCTTGTGGCCGCAATGCATTGCGAGACTTTCGCGAAAGATTCGATTTTTTTCGGGAAGGCATGGTAACGCGTTTAAGTCCCAAATCGTTTGACATTTACTGAAAAATGTTTTTTTTAAAGTACCCACCTTCGTGACCATTATTAAGAGGAAAGGGCACGGCCGCTTCTCCATGCAAACGCAGTCTCCATTTTTTTGGTTAAAAACTACCCTATGTTCTTCCACGGGACTCAAACTATCTCTATACCAAATTTTATCTAAATCTGTTTAGCGGTTTAAGCGTAAAGAGAAATTAAAAAAAGTTTTTTCATATTTTTTGTGTTTTTACTCGGGAATGGTGTCATTTTGATATCATAAATGAATTCGGCATACCCGATTTATACAAAAACGATACCTAACTTGGCCTAGT